>NW_021144952.1:385133-522825 GCF_900634775.1 Gouania willdenowi | reverse complement strand
TTTCTACCACATCTTTTCCTTCCCTTAGCCTCTCTATTAATGTGCTTAGACACAGAGCTCTGTGAACAGACAGCCTCTTTAGCCATGACCTTTTGTGTCTTGCCCTCCTTGAACAAGGTGTCAATGGTGGTCTTTTGGAAAAACTGTCAGGTCAGCAGTCTTCTCCATGATTGTGTAGCCCAGAGTCGTATAGAGAGAGAGTTGTAACAACAAAGTCCAAAATGCTTGACTGTCACGTGATTCATGTAAGACTGAATTTGTTCCCAGAAGTTAGTAGCGGGCCATTCAAATCCATTGATTCCTCGTGACATAACTTGGATTTTCAGTAATTTGTCATCAATAACTGCATTGATTGACGATAATTATACAGTACGTAGTCATATGTATGTGTATATACAATATGTTTAGGAAGTTTCACAATTTTTATTTTCCTAACATAAATTTGTATTAATAATAGTGTAAACAGCTTACCTGCTTTTTTTGACGGAGTTAAGGCCAACATTAATTTGGTTAAAAAATGTGTTAATATGTATTGTGTACAGGGTGTATTGCTTTGAATTTTCTTTAAAAGGGGTCATTAAAAAAACACCACATCCAGACAGGACACTTTGAAAACATATTTATTATGTTCATACATATATAAAAATAGACATTTGATTTTTTACTATGCGCTTATGTACCAAAATAAATTCATTAAATAAATGCCTGACAAAGTCAGAAACATTAATAACTCATACAGTTTGCTGTGCTGTATGATGATGCTCCACTTGTTCCCAAAAAGGAGTGAAAATGTTTGGCTTCCCAACCGAACCAGAGAGGAGAAAAATAGTTATGCAGAGTCAGCAAGAGCAAATTAAAAGAAAAAAAAGTATTATAATAAAAAATCTGTCAGCGATCATATTTAAACACTTAGCTTATTAAGCTTATTTGATAAAAAGATATGTAGCCTATGTGGGTATAAAACTGTGCTAAGTAAACGCTGTGTATCTGCTAATGATCTCTTAATTTTCTAATCTCTTGATTTTTTTTTTTTTTTTTACATGAAAACAACAGCAGTGTATCTCACAATTTAAAAAAGTGATTATAATAGTAATAAAAAATTAAAATACAAAAAAAAAAAAAATAAATAAAAATGTAGTAGTTTAGCAGGAGATAATCCACTAACATGCTTTAATGCAGGGGTTCTCAACTGGTCTCACCCTGGGACCCACATATTACCACGCTCATTAAATTGTGACCCAGTTTTTTTTTTTAGAATTCAACCACAAATTATTTTTTTCTCAATTAGGCTGTTGAAAACTCACGAATATAATCTTTTTTAAAACATAAATCTCTGTATTTTCCTGTGTAACATGCATTTCACAGCATGCCTGTCAAAAGAAAAGTTTTTTTCAAAATAAAAGACAAGTCCAACATGTGAGATGTTAAGTATGAATTTAGTTTTGACCAGCTGTCTGTGACCCAACCAGTACAGGTCTGTGACCCACTTTTGGGTCCCGACCCACCAGTTGAGAATCCCTGCTTTAATGCACACATTAATGTGTTTAGAAATGCTGATAATATAACATCTTCCTGTTCATAATCTAATTCTATGACCAGCAACTCTATGTATTTATTTATTTTTTTAGTTATGAAGAGAATGTAATTTGTTTAGATTTTTTTTTCTTTATTTTATTTGAAAAAACCTTGAGTACCAAGTGTTCTCTGGAAATCAAAATATGATCAGCCTAACATCAGGGAAACACTGCATTGACTTTAGTTTGTGGAAAATAGTGAATTCTTTGTCCTGCTGCTGTGGTGTTTGAATATTGAATTGAAAATTGTAAATTCCACAGCATTTTCGAGCATTTTTAACATTTTATGATAGAGTGGTTATGGCTTGTGCCTCACAACAAGAAGCTCTATGTGCTGGGTTAAAGAGTCAGAGTTTTCAACACCTGCACCTCTACTGGTGCACGTTCTACTGGAATTAATATACAGTAAGCAGAGGTGAAAGTAATGGATTACAATTACTCATGTTACTGTAATTGAGTTGCTTTTATGGGTATTTATACTTTTGTGATTATGTTTCTAAATCTGTTTATAAGTACATTTTTCAAAGAAGTAAAGCTATTCATTACATTTCTACACCCAACTGTTACGACCAGCCACTTTCTTCAGTGCAAGTTAAAGTTTCTACATTTCTCTGGTCTTTGGTGAGAGCAGACGTGTTTTCGTTTGCTCCGATAACACGACCTTGGCTACAGCTGGCTACAGCTGAATAGCCTGAACAGCCTGAAAAACTGGGCCCAAGACTGAAGGAAAATGGTGAAAAAACCGCAGGGAGGCCCTTCAGAACCCAATTCGGGTTTGGAAGAGGTCAAGGAGATGATACGCGAGGGTCTACAAAACCTATCTGCCGAGATAAAGTCGTTGGAAAAGACGCTGGAAAATTCACTGGAAAGACTACAAAGCGAAACAAAGGTACTGAAAGAAAAGAATGAAAGAAATGCTGAAGAGATAAAATTGTTGAACGCGAGAATTGAACAGCTGGAACAAAAGGAAAGAGAGAAAGATGTCATCATCACAGGCCTAAAGATAAAACCCAGGAGTGACGAAGAAACAAAATCGATTGAACAACAGGTCATTGACTACCTGAAGTCGAAGGACATTGTCCTGAACCCTGACAACATCAACTCCTGCCATCTCCTGCCAAAGAAAAATGATAACAGAGCTGTAAAAATAACCTTCACGAATATAAAATTCAAAGGAGAAATAATCAAGCAAAGAAACAAACTCAAGGGAACGAAGGTGTACATCAATGAAAACCTGACGAAACAAAATGCAAGCATTGCATGGAAAGCACGCCAAATGAAAAAAGAAGGAAAGATTTTGAAGACGTGGTCAAAAAACTGCAGGATTTACATCCAGGAAGAAGAGGACGGAAAACCAGTTCTCATCAAAACGATGGACAACCTGGGAAAATACGAAGGATCCACCTAAACAACAACATTACTGATGGTAATCATGGATATGGACCCAGATCTATATAAACACTGGAAACAAAACTCAGACTGTGATTATTTTACGGAGACCGAATTAAATGTGGAAACCAAGAGTAAAAAAGGTCTGTCATTTATTCATTTTAATTGCTAGGTGGTGGGGTGATTAAGGATTACATTAAATTTAAATTCAAAGTGTTTATTGTCATATGTGCAGTTAGAAACACGATTTTTTTTATATACAATGAAATTACTACCTTGCTTATGAACTAAGATATAATAATGTGTTTATACAAGTTAAATCTAACAGTGGAAAATACAACACTGCCAATAAAACTAACAACAGCAGTTAGAAACACGCTTATGAACTAAGATATATTACATTAAAATACTACTTTGCTTGTGAACTGGGATGTGGTGATGTGTTTATACTAGTTGGATCTGATCCCATCATCAGACAGTGGGAAATACAACACTGACGTTCAACAGCAATGGCCAATAGAACTAACAACAGCTGGATTACCCTTGATGTAGAGACAAAACAAGGTGACATTGTGGATGAAAAGGGAAGAACCTTCCAAACACCTTCGAAAGAGGAACTATTCTTGAACTGGAGGAATGCTAACAACGTCTGGCAGGGAACAAGGCCAACAAAAACAAAGATAGAGAGGACAACACTGACTGCAGATGGACGTTCAGAAGAAATCAAGAATGTTTTGACCAGAGAGACATGTAAACCCATGTAAATCTGCGATGGTAAAACAGGGGACGGGACCCGGATAAGCAAACTGCTTCTCTCGTCTCCTTTTTCGGCATGTACAAAAAATGTAAAAAAAAAAAAAGTGAATGTAACCATGTCGGAAATAAACTGAATAAATAAAAAAAAATAAAATACCTATTGTTGTTTTATGTTGTTACCCACATGGCACATTTGGTATGACACTGTTTTACAGTTCATAATTGTAGCTATACTTAGAGCCTGATACATTTTTTATTCTTTAAACTTATATTCATTGGTTTTATTTTATTTCATTTTGACTCTTATTTTATACAGATGTCTTTGTATAAAGATAAATCAAGTTGTAATTGTGCAAGATTTAATTCTTTTTTTTAAGTTTATTCATGAGATGTTTATTGAATACATACCTCTGACGTTCTAGAAATAATAATAATTGCTTCAAGTTAGGCAAAAAAACAGATTTGGAATGTATGCATTATAATGTTAGATCACTTTGTTTTCATTATTAAACCTCAGATTAAGCTAATCTTTCTGTGTCAGAAAAATGATTCTAAATGTCATATTACATAAATAATGTCTATGTGTGAGCTAACTCAGTCTGTAAGAAGAACTGATGAAGAAACATCCTGTGATGAAGATGAGCTCAGGTTCTAATGGAAAGTTAGTTTATTAAGCACACAAAGCATTTCACCAAGTTCAAGTTTTTATGATTTTATTTAATATAGTTTAAATCAAAGCAGTCCATGTAGACTAGACTACTGCTGTCTCATTCTCTGCTGTGGTGACAAACATCTGGGACCATCTGATCTCTGCAATCACACAAGACATTTTACACGTGTACAAAATAACCTCTATTTTTATATTTGGCATTTTGATATTAAACATTCAACTTCAATTCAATTCAACTTTATTTATACAGAGCAAAATACAACAAAGTCATCTCAAAACGCTGAACAAAATATAAAGTCCATAGTAAAAAAGAAGAATGAACCCAACAAGATCCACATGATTTCAAGGAGGATCTAACAAACATATTTGCTTCAACTGAAAACATTTATAAAACTCTAAAAAAATAATAACAATGTAGTAAGAAAATAATATTGAGAAGAACTGTTCCATGTTGTATTGACACAAGCATGTTTTAAAGATGGTGTTTCATTCCTGAATGGATGCCAGGGATTATTAAAAAGCATATTGAAGCACTAATACTGTGATCATCATTAGACTGGAATGGGATCATCATTACACAGCAGCTGCTATAATAGGACAATAGGGGATGATGTTGCAACATTTACATACAAGAGGATAATGATTGATTTTGTCAGGAGACAATGGTCAAAATATTAACAGATTATCTATTGTTTTCTTTTTTTTATAAACATATAGAGTGCAGACAACATTGCATTAAATGTAAAATAGATGTCAGAAACAGTCAGAGACATGCTAAAGAAGTGTATGCCTCTCCACTCAGTCTGAAGTTACAGATGTGGAGACAGATGTTGCATTTCATACAAAAGGAAATGGTTCCCTCTACTGGGGACAACTGAACATTCAACATAGAATACAGCATGAAATACTAAAGTTCCTAAAAAAATAAAAACTGCCATCATTTCAGTGGTTTTTACAATGTGTTCAGGATACCTGCTCTCTCTCTCTCTCATTTCAATTAAAAACAGCTTTATTTGTATGACAAACATGTTTACATCGCCAACAATGTGTTATAGAACAATGTGTACATTTGTTTTTGGAGTCAGTTTGTGTATTTGTTTCATATATAGTATAATCTTCTCTCATTTTGTGTGTTTTTCTGTTAGTGTTAGTGTATTTTTGTAGTCATCTGTCATTTTAGCTGTTTTTGGAGCCTTTTTGTGTGTTTACTTTGATGGAACCTGGTTTAATCACGTTGTCCTTTTCCATTTCATCAAATATTGTGCCCAGAAACTTATTTTCATGATCTATGTCAATATTTACACCATCTATCAATAACTGTGCAGGAGCATTGTTTTTGCAAATACCAAACAACATTAATTTAGTTTTTAGTAAGACCTACTTAAATTCAGTGATAATTTGTTCCTATTAAACCACTTGGTGTAAAAAAAAATAATAATAATTGGCTCAATTTAAGCAAAACATAAATGAATTAATATTTTTATTTTTATTTTTTTAATCTGCATTCAGACATCAACACTCTCCAAAAAAACAGATTTGGAATGTATGCATTATAATGTTAGATCACTCTGTTTTCATTATTAAAACCTTAGATTAAGCTAATGTTTCTGTGTCAGAAAAATGATTCTAAATGTCATATTACATAAATAATGTCTATGTGTGAGCTAACTCAGTCTGTAAGAAGAACTGATGAAGAAACATCCTGTGATGAAGATGAGCTCAGGTTCCAATGGAAAGTTAGTTTATTAAGCACACAAAGCATTTCACCAAGTTCAAGTTTTTATGATTTTATTTAATATAGTTTAAATCAAAGCAGTCCATGTAGACTAGACTACTGCTGTCTCATTCTCTGCTGTGGTGACAAACATCTGGGACCATCTGATCTCTGCAATCACACAAGACATTTTACACATGTGTACAAAATAACCTCTATTTTTATATTTGGCATTTTGATATTAAACATTCAACTTCAATTCAATTCAACTTTATTTATACAGAGCAAAATATAACAAAGTCATCTCAAAACGCTGAACAAAATATAAAAGCGATAGTAAAAAAGAAGAAAGAACCCAACAAGATCCACATGAACAAGCATTTAGCGACAGTGGGAAGAAAAAACTCCCTCTTTTTTAAAGGAAGAAATCTCCAGCGGAACCAGGTTCAGAGGTGGCAGCCATCCGCTTCAACTGGTTGGGGTTAGTGAACAGAGGGACAAACAGAAAAGGATAGAAGAATAGTCCATCCATGTGTCCTAGACAAGTTGAGCCGTGAGCCATCGATCAGGAACCGCCATCTCCAGCATCAAGACACCTGAAACAGAAAAGAGAGTGGAGGGTGAGGAGAAGGCACAGATTGCAGGAAAAAAAATAAATAAATAAAAAATAATATATACATATATTAAAAAAAAATCCATGTGTTTATTGTCTTTCTGTGTAAATAAGAGGTTTTGCTTACATTGTTTTAGTGAATAGAAGTCTTTCTGTCCTCTGATGTCTCCTCCTGAGGCTGAGTGTGGGACACTTCAGTGGGCTGTTGTGGATGCTGGTGCTCCCATCCTCCATCTTTCTTCTTCTACACCTCCATCAGTAGATGCTGGCACTCCTGTCTGACACTTTACAGGCATTATTTTAAAGTAACGTCCATTTTTACAATAAACATGTGTTCAGTGTCTTTCTGTGTAAATGGGAGGCTTTGCTTACATTGATAGAAGTCTTTCTTCATCTCCGTCCTCTGTTGATGTCTCCTCCTGTCCTCCATCTTTTCTTCCCTCGTTCATCCCACATGCTGGGAATAAAAAGTTTATCTTTAACTCTTAACAACCTAACTTAACATAATATACATGCATGTTTTATTAAAGTGACAGGAGAACCACGCCGACTGTGGCCCATCATAAAGAAACTAAAAATAAAATGCTTACTATCTAAAAAGGTCCTGGTGCCAGACGCTGCCTGGGACATGAACTGTCCCGCAAGACGCAAAGGCCAGCTATGACTTACCACCTACAACAACTATTTACATAACGGTCAAGACACTACAGAGGTCAAAAACACAGAAAGTTGATGATATACACAAACCTTGGTGCAAATACAACTATGGATAGAGCTGGAGACTCCTCAGTGTTCCACGTCCAAGTGCAGATCCACACCTTCACTGTCAGGGTCACTGTAAACAAAGAACTCAGAAATATTACAAGCAAACATGTCAAACTCAGCTGCCTCTATTAGGACAGGAAGTTGGGCCCACTCTGGGTCTAAACCCAGGAGGTCGACCCACACTGGTTCAGAACCCAGAGGGTCGGCCCACTCTGGGTCTAAACCCAGGGGGTCGACCCACACTGGATCAGAACCCAGAGTGTCGGCCCACTCTGGGTCCGAACCCAGGGGTTCGACACAGTCTGGGTCGACCAACTCTGGGTCTAAACCCAGGTGGTCGGCCCACTCTGGGTCTAAACCCAGGTGGTCGACCCACACTGGGTCTAAACCCAGGTGGTCGACCCAGTCTGGGTCGACCACCTCTGGGTCCGAACCCAGGGGGTCGTACAAGTCCAGGGCCAAAGCCGGAGCCTCGACCCAGGGTGGAACCAAACCCTCAGGTGAGGCCCACTCATGGACTAAATCTGAAAAAAAGAAAAAAGAAAAACATGGTTAATAAAGAGTGATATTTCAATTCAATTTACTATGGTTCACAATAGTAAGAAATATAATTATTAGATGTATTGTATTTCCTCAGACCTACACACAGTAATGTATATATGGAACAACAACCAAACAGAGGGGTATTGCAGTAATGTGTGATCTAAAACATGCTACGTTTTATTAATTGTTGCAATGCTTTTTTAAACTTTGGATTGTACATGCTTAAACTGTGAATAAAAAAATATAATTAAATAAGAGGAAAAAAAATAAGCCTTTTAAACTTAAATAAGGAGAAATATTTCTACATCAAGAAAATAATCAATGTAGGAAATAAAGTATGTAGTAACAGATTAAACATCACTGACATGAGTAGAATAAACCAAGAAATATTAAATTACAAACAATGCAAACAGCATCCATGGTAAATACATTTTACCCAGTCAGCAACATTCTTTAAGTCTAAAAAACAAACCAAAACAAAATCATAACAGCTAATTCAGGTGCTCATGGGAAGTGTAGTGAAGTCAAAGTATCCATTTTTTCTATAAAATGTGACAAATGGACTGAAAATAATGTAGGAAATAAAATACACATTTCCATCAAAGCTACCTCAGAACAGGACTTAAGTAAATAGTAAATAAAACTCTGTAAAACAGTCTCAGCAGCCCAAACGCTCACTACAAGTATCACATCAGAGTCAAATTATCACAAAAACAAACGTTAAACACATGAAAAATGAAAACTATCAACCATTTTCTATAGGTCTTTAATATAAATATAAACGCCTTAAACCTGATTCAGACCTAGAATAATGACTATTTTAAATCATAACACGTTTGATGCTAAAATGATTAAAGTATGAATATCAGATAATAATAATAAAAACATGTCTTACCTTGGGCCATGCGCGGGGCCATGGTCACTTACTGGTCTAACGTCTTCTTCTCCTCCTGGTATAAAGTCTTCTTCTGGTCCTGGTATAAAGTCTTCTTCTGGTCCTGGTCTCAAGTCTTCCTCTGGTCTGGTAAAAGTCTCGTAAAGACTTTCTGTGTGTTTTGTAAATGTTTCTCAGCTCAAAGTTGTTCACAGCTCTCCTCTCTCGTCTCGCTGCTCACAGTGAACGTTGGACGTTAACAGGTGACTTTAAAAGTCGCATCCTCCTCGTTGCCATGGCTCTGACGTCAGTTCACGGACACGCGTACAAAACTGAACAAGTTACACGGCCCATTTTTTTATTTTTTATTTGTGAGCATTATTGTGGGATATTTAAACATTTTATGACCTCTAAAAATAAAATATTTACATGGGGTGACTATACGTTTGTTTTACCAGCTCATTACCACTTATAAAGTCCTGTCCGGTGCGTAATATTCATGGTAAATACTGGTGTCCCACGGACCCTGAACGTAGCACCGAAATCACATTAGGCTGCTTTAAACTGTCATAACTCCGCCAATAAATGATCTATTGAATAAATTCTAACAGTGTCTGAAAGCTAATAAATTGATCTTTACAGCCAATGTGTCATGACTTGACACCTGATTTTTAATGACACGTGTGACGAAGTCTATTAAAGAGGCCAATGATCAGAGGGGCAGATAGAGAGAGAGCAAGTAGGATGAAAAGCACCAAATAACTCCTGATTTTAATTAAATAATGTCAGCAAAAAAGACCCTGTTGCACAATAAATTCTCCATTGATGTTCATTGTTTACTGAGGGATTTGAGAATAAAGGAGCCATGTAGTGCAATCTCTTATTGACAACAATGCATGTTTTGTTATTGCAATTAAATAAATGATATTATTTTATTGCATAATTGTGACCATCACCAGCCCTCCCTAAGGAAGGGTAAGAAACACTTTATTAAAGGGAGAATATAAAAAGAGAGGGCAGTGTTACACCTATCTGAGGGGGAAGGGAACAGGGAAGAGGGTGTCAGGGTAGGAACATGGAAGGGGTGGTGAATAGTCGATTGTTTTAAGGTGAGAGTGAAATGTGATGTTATAGTTGTGCGTATTGTGCTTATGTTGTGTAATCAGTTAAGCCAGTCTGGTGACAAGTGTGGAGAAATTGAAGCAGGTGATTTATAGGAAGTTAATGTAAGATGAGTTCAATGTCTGGATGAATAAATGTCTTTTAGCAGCTCATTTTTACTTTGTGTACATTATTAATGTGTACTGTAAAGTATGCTTGTAGTGTGTGGTCAGAGTTTTAGAACAGTGTATAAAGTTTGTTAGTTTAAAGTGTGTGTGTGTGTGTGTGTGTGTGTGTGTGTGTGTGTGTGTGTGTGTGTGTGTGTGTGTGTGTGTGTGTGTATGTGTGTATGCCTAAGTGCATTAAGGCTATTGAGGCATGCTACATCAGAGTGATAAGCGTTAAAGCGTAAGTAGGAATTTTTCAAAACCAACCACGGAAATAAAATACAAATCTTTTTACGCTGTCATTATCTGTCATTAACATAAATAAAGTGTCATGAAGGCTGTTATTGAGTATGTTTGCTAAATTATGACAATTTGCTAAATGATGACATCTTTGGAGCTATGTTGGCATTTTTTGGGTTAAGTGGAGGATCTAATGGGGTTTGGTAGAGTTATGGGTAACAAACAAAACCTAATGACAGCCTTCATAACACCTCATTCATAATGACAGGTCTCATGTTATAATAATTACAGCATAAAATGTCAGCGTTATGTTTAAAACTTCAAGTAAAGTGTTAACCATTATTATTTATTTGTTGCACAGGCCGGTGGCTGCACTGTAAAAAAAAGTCCGTAAAATATACAGCAAAAGACTGTCAAATTCCAACAGTAAAGTAGCGTAAAACCCAAAACGTCCTTTTACTGTAATAAATACATCGAATAAGAGTTAATTGTGAAACTGGACAAAACTTCAACTTTTACTGTAATAAAATGTTGAAATGATAAAGACTTTCTGTAGAAACAAATAAACATACATACATTTTAAAAGTAAATATCGTAATGAAAAAAAATGTTTGAAAACCTTAGATTTTACGGCATTATTCGGCCAAAACTACATCTTATGGGGTTGTTTACATTAGAATTTACAATATAAATCTGTTGATTGCTAAGCAAACAAAAACCTTCATTTTTACAGAAGCAAAATGTTAAAAAATAGGGTCCACTGTAAAAATACAACCAGTAAATACTATTAAAAAAGGCAAATATCAGCAGCAAAAGACAATAAAATTTTATCTTTTTTTATTTATTTATTTTTTAATTCAGATACTGATATGCACATTAAGAGTTTGGTCTGCTGTATAACATTGTTTACCTTTTCATAAAAAAAATCAACAGCAAAAACATATGTATAAAATAAAGTTTAAGGTTGCTGAATAAAATTGATTTAAATAATCGTTTTTTAATTATATATTTAAAAACAACTTCATGTTCTGTTATGTCTCACGCCATATTATCAGACCACCTTAAGTGTTTTAATTTAAAGTTAAATGGGTCCTCTCAGTTAAAGGTACTCTCCAATACTATAGGTGGCGGTAGTGCACCTGCAACACCAGGTGTCAGTCGCCAAAAAACAAAACGAAGAAGAAGAAGAACACGTCATCTGACAAAGACCAATAGCGTGGCTCGCTGCTGAGACGTGTACAGACCGCTCTTTTTACCTGGACACCTGGTGACCTCGTTAACGGACGCAGTTTTGAATTCGTACCAGCGCCATTTTAGGTGCTTGGACCACAGCATCTTTGGACTTTTTAGACATCCTGGCAGCTTTAAATGAACTCGTGAGGTGAGTACATGTGACTTCAAGTTATATCTGTCATAAAAACCCACCAGCACAGCTATGATAGATGTGTTTATTAAGTTAGCATTGCTGTGGTGAGGAAAGCATTGCCCGTGATTAATTTCTGTGTTTGATATGCTTAATTTGTTAGGGATGAATTACCAAAGTACCTGAAGACATGTTAACCTGTAATTTATGTGGTAAAGTACTTTAGTCATCATTGTAATTGTTCATTGTAAACTGCATCGGAATGAACCACGTTTATTTAGGTGTAATGAAGCCGACTGCTAGCAGACATGTACCAAGTATGGCACGTTTAAGGCAAATTTTCTAATTATTTTTTCCTTTCTTTTTACAATATTACTGTTTTGTTTTTGTGAAGAGCATCAGAAGAGAGTGACAGGTGAAACAGTGTCAAGACAACAGCGAGAATAACATGCTGAAGATGGAATAAAACCTTGGCTGGAAATATTTGGTATGTACAGTATTTTACCATTTTGACTACTTGGATGGTCTAACTCTTAATGTTACTGACTGTGTATTTAGTCATTTGATTGTAATATGTAGTCTGTGCATTTTAGGCTCTGTGGTTATGTCTTAAAGGGGACATATCATGCTAAATCCACTTTTTTAGCCCTTAAATGCATTTTGATGTATATTTAGATTGTTTAGAAGTACAGAAAAGTTCAAATTAGTCTCTTCAGGTGCTCCGTTGATATCTTTATATTCTGTTTTGGTCATATTTTTCAATCTGTTTCGATTTTTCGATTCTCTATTACGTTTTTTGAACAATAATGTCAGCGGAACTGCCAAATTAGGACATCGACTCCAGGCCCAACACTTCGAGCAATCCGCCATTTTTATTTCTCGCTTTTATTTTGTAGTCCAAGCTCCAGGATGCAGAAGTTGTGAGAGGATAAGTCAAAATGTTTGGTTGTTGGATGTAGTAACCCACACGCTTCATTACACTGTCTCCCAGCATCAGAACCTTTTCAAAGTGCCTGGTTGAGTTTTATTTTTCACGGAAATGTACCCACATCTGTGGGTAAGGTCATTTTTGTGCGCGCGCAGCACTTCAAGGATGACTGCTTCTGCAACCTCCGCCAGTATAAAGAAGGATTTGCCGAAAGACTTTGTCTGATTGAGGGGTCAATTCCTTCTATCTTTGGAGACGACGAACAGAGCACTTCGGTAAGCTGTAAATAACGCTAAAAAGTGTTATGATAAGACGTCCCTGTCATTGTTTTGTTAGCGCTGTGTGCTCGTTTTAGATCCTTGATGATATGGCCTACGTGGTTTAATTTAAGTCTGAAGTTTTCATTAGTCATTTCATTTTGCCGTTTTTCTCTCCGAAAAGACTATTAAAATGCATTTTGTGACGTTAGCTTGGCGCTAGCGTTAGCTCGGTACTTGTGTTAGCTCACTTGTTAGGGTTCTGCAGGTTCATCATCTTCATTTTCATCTCGCTCCGCCGGGTCAGACTCTGGATCAAACATGTAAGGCTGGATGGACAAGTCTTCTGTTGTTGACATTGTGTAAATAACGTGTGAATAAACTTTTTCTGCGCCGCTACATGGCCATATCTCTTCTATCAAACTACAAAAATGGTCGAGCAGGGTGGAGTTAAACCTGGAGAGGGGGCGGGGTATGAAGTGTCTCATTTGCATTTAAAGAGACCGCACCAAAATGAGTTGCTCTTAGAAGCGCATCAGAAAAGGGGTCTGGGGAGCTATAATAATGAGGAATTCAGACCCAAGCAGTGCAGTTCCACTTTATATAGACCACAACTGTATGATTTATATCTAAAAAGGAAGGATTTAAAACCACGATATGTCCCCTTTAAACTGCTGTATTTTTCAATAGATTCACAGGCTGCAAGGATTTTTGCTCATTTATCTAAAATCCAAATTATGTATACATTAGAAATCTTTACCATTTTCTAGCTTGGTTGTGTGCCCCCAAAAATCTAGAATTTGGTCACTGCCAAAGTAAAGTTGAGAAAAAAATTCAACTATTCATTTCATACATACAAGGTTCGAGGTTACTTTATTTGTAGCATTAGGTAGATTTTTTGTTTTACCCTTTTGACACTTGCCTAACTGTTACACCGTAGTTTAAATCAAATTGTTGAAAAACATTCAGCTAAAATTACCACAACCAACTAATGTATCTTTGGTTCATTGTTTTATTATAATACATTTAAGGCATGCACATTTTTTAAATTAACTTATACCAGGAAGTAAAAAAACAAAAATTTAAGTAGTTTGGATAAACCTCAGCCCAAAGCAAACAACTACTTATGTCATTGTATAAAACTTAACGTCTAAATAATGATACTTGAGAAGTAATTTAGCCTATTACTGAACCGATACATCGGCCGATTTTTGCGTTTTTTACGTGTATCGACATTGGCCGATGTGGGCTGCTGCGTTCGCCGATCCGTATTATTTACAGAGAGCAGAAATTATTTTTACTTCTTGTTCTACATCGTCTGTTTTCATTATTTGTTAAATATTTTTTACTTGGTGTCGTTCTAACTCACCTTTGTTAATTTCAATAAATTTTCTTTTTTTTAATTGAGACTCACCATTTGTTATCATCGTTGTGTAGTTTTTATGATGTAAATTGAGGGAGCAAAAGTAGTATCGGCTTCAAATATCGGCTCAAGAAAATCAGCCGTCTGTATCGGTCATCGGCGAAGGCTGATGGAAAAAAAATCTGTATCGGCCCTAAAAACCGATATCGGTCTATCCCTAGTATGGAATAGGGATTTACATCATGAAAATTACACAATGATGATCACAAATGGTACGAGTCTCAATTTTAAAAGAACAAACGTTTATTGAAATTAATAAAGGTCAGGTAGAACGACAAGTAAAAAATATTTAACAAATATTAAAAACAGGTGATGTAGAACAAGATGAAGTAAAAAACATTTCTGCTCTTTGTATATAATGCGGATCGGCGAACGCACCAGCCCACATCGGCCAATAATATCAGCTGGCCGATGTATTGGTCATCACTCGTATGGAAAGCAGCACAAACTTGCACAGTGTCAATATTGGGAAACTTGTTTTGCACGTATTTTCTTTTAATTTCTTGTCTTATTTTTGTCATTGTTTTTATTTATGGTGTATGCCCTTTTTGTTGTTTTCTTTCTGAATGCAGAAGGGATCTAACCAGTCCACAATCAAAGCTTCATTGCCAACGTTGCTGTGAGTCTTCTGGCAGAAATGATGACACCTGTATGAATTCTTTGGTTTCCCTAAACATCACACCCTGTCTGTACGAGGCCCTCACCATCTTCAATTAAGTCTGCACCTAAAGATTCAATAAGAGGTAAGCAAGGGTATTGATCAATTTAACTAAAGAAAGATGGACAGAAAACACAAATCTTAATCAGTCTAGGTCAGGTTCATTGTCCAGGTGAGTAGTTTCATACAATGAAGGAAACTGACACTATAAAATAAGTCACCGTCACATTGAGTCATTAACTTCAAGTTCTATAATAAATCAATGGGAAACTTAAATACACTGTAACACAAATAATGATTATAATTAGGGCTGTGCTGTGTATCACTTTTACATAAATAGATTTAAGAACTGCAAACTTACTACTTAAATAATTTATCATTGGACCTGTTTTTGACAACAGGTTTTGTTCATTACTGTACATTTTGCTCAAGCACTGATTAAACTTTTGAAACTTTGTGTCCATGTTTTTCTACAGAGGAGATCCTGCCAGTCCATAGTGAACTCCTGATGGACATCTCAGTACTCCAGCAGAGCTTCTATCTTCAACATTATGTGCATTAGAAACTCCACTACACGTTTGAGTGTTTTCCTTAACCAAGGCAGGACCCAGTGACTCATTACTCTTGATCGGTCAGGGGCAAGTGACTTTTTGTTTTATGTTTATTCATTCCTTCATCGATGGGCTGACAGCTGACCGCCACTCTCCTGAACACACAGTCAGAGGACATCAACCAATCACTGATAACATAGCTCCGCCCCTTTACCCTGTCACCCCACTCAGCCAGCACCGCTCCAAGCTAAGCTAATCAAACATGTGGGACAAATCTCTGGTAAATAGTTCCTTCACAACCTTAGAGGAAGTAGCACATTTACAAAACAGGGACATATCTATTCTCTATGGGGTGTATTCTCCCATCTGGACTTAAGCGCTTATTTGCGCGCTTGCAGTTACGCGCTTCTCTTCTACTCGTATTCTTTGATCCAGGCTGCTGACACACCCACCGTGTGTAAGGAGCCAAATAGCGCGTATGTGTGAATGAAGGCGGGTTGATGAAAACCAACAGGTCGGGGAATTAGAAACACAACATTAACCTGGTTTCCATTACAGATTTTAGCAAAAATGAAAGCAATATTTCTAAAGTTTCCACAAAGTATAATTGCGCTTTGAACGTGTTTCCATTGAAGGTTGTTTTGGAGCCTCGTAATTCTGGTGAAATCTCATCCCGTGATACTTCTCTGCAGAAAGATGGATGCTCCAAACCTCCTTATAACACTCTGCATTCCTTTGTTGTTTCACATCTAATGTGGCACTAAAAACTAACCTTTTAGCAATATTTGAGGTTTTTTTTGAGTGTTTCCATTACCAGTTTTTATTGAACTATTTAGATATCGTGCATTTCCAAGGGTAATGGAAATGCAGCTACAGATTTCAGAGAATGTTAAAAAAAAAAAAAAAAGAATGTTATGTTACATAACGTAGGATATTATGTAACACATTTTTTATATTAATATTTCTGTAATTATAAAATCAACCCAAACTTAGCTAATTAAGTTCATCATCCATTTTCAAAGCCGCTTGCTCTTTTCAATGTCACAGGGGTACAATTATGTAACGTTACGAAACAGACCAGTACGCAACATTTAAAAATGATGGAAATAATCATTTTTGCATTATTTGATAAGTTAACTAAATCTAATTGAAGGCAACAGAATTTTACATAAACAATAAAGTTTATTTAAACTTTGTAAACCTCTGATGTAAACCTCTGATGAGGAGAAGTGAAAGTACTCATGTTAAAGTAATTGAGTTGCTTTAAGTACATTTCTAAATTAGTAACTGTACTTGTATATAAGTACATTTTAAAAGAAGTAAAGTAATTTATTCCATTTCTATACAGAAATTATTATTTTTTGTTTTAAATTGATCAACGGACATTGTGAAAATACAAAAAAAACCAAAGAACAATCAAATGCATCACATCATAGCCGACCAACCAGATTAAACGTAATGCACGGCACCAAAACAGCATTGAATGGAAGTAGCTATTGCTGCTTATGTGGACTGAAGTGAACCATGGACGTAGGGCTGCTCAATTAATCGAAATTTGATTACGATTTCGAATATTACAGCCAACGATTACAAAAATAACATAATCGAGAAAAAACATTTATTTAATAAATAAATAAATTAACATATGTTTTATTCGCTAAAAAAACAAACTGACTATTTCAGACATCTACAAATAATAAAGCTTAGCACACACGTTATTGATACTAACTTTGAGTTGTTTAATCCACGCACATGCAAGCTCCTCCCCTCCGCCCTGCCCCTCTCAAAGCTAAAGCTAGCCTGCAGGCCAACACAAGGAAAGTTGTTGCTCGTGGTCTTGAAACATGGCAGGAGAAACGCAGCAGAAATGCTTGGTAAACATCAAGGCAAGTCAAATTCTCTTATATGGGAACACTTCAGGTTTGATGATGAAAACCTAGAGCAAAGACACATCATGTGCAAGATAGGCATAGACTGCCGGGGGGGTCTGACATGCTCGGTTGGAGAGAGGTTGGAGAGGGCGTTAAGAGAGAGGTCATTTAGGTTAGAGAGGGACCGGAGAGGGTCTCATTCCTCTCTTAAACACTCCCTCTATGTCTGCTTCTTCCCTTGTGTGTTTGCTCCTGTACTCCTTCTGGCTTTTGTCTTGCAGGTCCGTGGGATCCTTAGTGTGGAGTTACAGAGTCTCAACAACTCTGTCTCCACCCTTTCCTCTGCACACACCCAACACAGCATAACGTGGATGGCTGTTCATCATAGGAATGGGATCCACACAAGGTTCCTGCTGCTTAGCAGAAGGTTTTCCTTGCCGCCATGAATGAATTCATGTTGGATGTGTATATACATATATATGCATATGTGTGTATCCATAAAATTAAGAGTCCGTCCTAAAGACTGCTCTACTATAAAGTGTCTTGAGATACCATTGGTTATGATTTGGCGCTATACAAATAAAAGATTGATTGATTGATTGATGTTTCAGTACTATTTACACCTCTGCTGATCGATCAGTGTGAACATAATGTGACATAGTACTACCAACAGTGTTGGGAAGGTTACTTTAAAAATGTAATCCATTACAGATTACATGGCCAAAAATATAATTTGTAACATAATCCCTTAGATTACTTAATCTGAGTAAAGTAATCTAATTACTTGGATTACTTCCATATTTAATTAAATTTTTAAAGTGCAGTAAAGCAGCCATCATTGAGAAGAATAGAGGACTATAATAAATATATCATCCTAGGTGCTGATGGTAACATCACACTTCAGAGTAAAAACAGTCATATTAATAATCTGTTTTAAATGTAATGTGTGACGACTACTTGTCTATTCAATAAACCACGTTACCACATCATGGAGGACTTAATATGTAAGGAAACATATCACAGTAGTCTAGCACTAACTGTAGACACGTGCAGAGCAGGATTACTATTGCAACAACACATCATCAGTAGGGTAAAACTAACCGGTCTCATGACACGTTGCCATGTTGAGAGTGAATAAACCCATGAAACAGAGAAGTAATGTTGTGTAATCCATTGATTTCAACAATGCACCTGTAATCTAATTACCAACTATTTAAACTGTAACTGTCATGGATTAAAGTTACTCATAAATTGGAATCTGATTACGTAACGCCGTTATATGTGTTATATCTGTTACTCACTACCTACTCAGCAGACTCAGGTCCTGGGTTCTCTCTGACCTGTGCAACCGCAGTCGGTCCGAGGTGAAAAGCAGGTATTCGGAGACGTTGCGTCCTGTCACGTCCACCAGGATGTCGCCCGTCACCACCTTCATCATTGGTGGACGACCTCCGACCCCAGCAGGGCAGGAGAAGCCTGTTCCCTGCATGGAGCACGTGCAGCGGACTGGCTCGTGGATGGAGAGCGGGAGTAGTGTGGGGGAGGTGATGGGACCTGAGGGAGAACAGGTTAGCTTCAGTTTGTGCTTCATATTCTTCAAGATAAACTCAACACGTGGGTACAAATACATTTTTCAGTTACAATTACATTTTCAATTATCCATGTTCAATTACAATTGAATTACTATTACAGTGACCAGCATTTTTTCCAATTCCAATTATTTTCATCCTCAGAAAGTCAATAACACTTACATTCTTCAATTAATATTCATCACGATTACTGAGCCTGAAATAAATAACATAATAAATAGTTAACCTTCCTCTTGTGTTAGCTTTCTGTTAGCATCTCTTATGATAATGGATCCTTAATCAGCTGTAAAATACACAAAAAAATATCTATCATTTAATTTCTTTCCAATCTATTGTTTACCTTGTTAGACTTCCTAATCAATGAAAAATATAGGTTTTAATATTTTTGGTGTGGTCGTCTGAGCCTTTTTTGTGTCAATTTACCCCTAGTTTTCCATTTTTTTAATGGTGTAGGAGGATGAGTTATTATTAATGGGTTATATAACTAAGAATATTAATTATGATTATTAATATTACTTCAAATTTTGCGGGGTGCCACTCCTTTTAACAGGAGAAATATGTCTACGTTTTTAGACTAAACTCATCAATGTGAAACCAGGGAAAAGTGAATTCTAACAGCAAATCTACACCTTAACCACAGCTTTAATGAATCAGAGGAATCAAAGATTGTTTAACCTTTTATTCAAAAGTCAACAATTAACAGAGTCAAAATATCAATTGAAATGGGATAATTAAATCATGATAAAATGCATTTCTAGGCTAATAAAAGTGAGGATTATATGTAATAAAGTGAAATCACTAGTCTAGGAGGATGCTAGTCTACTAAATATTGAATAAAAAGAAATATGTCTAAGTTTTTAGACTAAACTCATCAATGTGAAACCAGGGAAAAGTGAATTCTAACAGCAAATCTACACCATAACCACAGCTTTAATGAATCAGAGGAATCAAAGATTATGTTTAACCTTTTATTCAAAAGTCAACAATTAACACAGTCAAAATATCAATTGAAATGGGATAATTAAATCATGATAAAATGCATTTCTAGGCTAATAAAAGTGAGGATTATATGTAATAAAGTGAAATCACTAGTCTAGGAGGATGCTAGTCTACTAAATATTGAATAAAAATGCAGGATACATATTCGAATAATAAGATCATAAAATCAAAGAATAAAATCATAAAGAGAGCTCATAAAACAAGGAGAAGAAGACGGACAGGGGAGACGAACAAACATGAATGAGATGAACTGTGTGTGGAGCATGTTGTGAGTGTGTGTAAGTTTGTAGTTATGGAAGTATGTATGTGATCTATTGTGGATGGAGTTGCTGATGAAATTCATTCAGGTACCTTGAAGGTGATGTCAGGGTTGGACCTGGAGGTGCTGTTTGAAGCAATGCAGCAGGACGTGCCACCGTTGAGTTCTGTTGCGTTTCAACAGAGAATAGCCCCTTCAGCCGATCCAGGCGGTTCTAGCCTTCGCAGCTGGGTTAGAGGATGGCTCGTGGCTTACCACAGTGGGTCGCAGGCCGGGCTTCTTTTGGCTGTTACGCACGTCACTAGATGCTGGATTTGTCCGAACCAAGCAGCTGTTCATTCCAAAAATCTAACTGTTTCAACTAAAAATAAAATGAAATAAGTGAAAAGGTGGGGAGGGGAAACGCGTTGAGTAATGAAACGCCAGCGTCCCAAAAACTAAAGTTTTCGAGCAGCGCGTCCTTTTTTAAAAAGAATTTGGAGATACCTTTTGGAGGAGGTGTCTTGGTTGATCATTCTGAGATCATATCGGTGATTGGTCAATGTCTCCGCTTTCAGCTTGTGGGTGTGTCTCAAGTGTGTGTGTGTAGTGGAATGACAGACAACAAAGGAAGTTCCTAAACATAAAAGAATGCCTAATAATTAATTCTACATATTTCAAAACATCTTTTCAACATCATATCTTGAAATATCATGTATTGCGAAAGAGTTTGATACCAAACACGACTGGAAAATATCCTAGAGTCGTGTGTTCCTAGAATATTCCTTTATCCTAGTCAGCAACCTATTACCCTAAGGTAATCCTCTGTTTTCTTCCTAACCTTATGCCATGGTTCTAGCCCTAAGACCTCAAATGCAGAGAACCCAGATCATGTGCAGTGTAGGTGAGATGCTTACCAGAAGGATGATGAAAACTCAGGAGATCATCAGGTAGGTTGAAACAGAAGTGGTTTTTTATTGAACATATAAAAATATGCTCAAGGTCTCCCTGACGTCTGACACAGCAGACGTCCCACAGAGGAAAGACCCCGAGCTGAAAAATCTCCCAACATTTATACTGTGTAATGACGTAGATAAACAGTTGATTGATGGCTTCTTATCTTTTTCCACGACTCTTCCAGCAGGTGTTGTAGCGCTCACGGCTCGCCTGGCAGGTGGCTCACTGGTGTGACGGTCCTCCAATCTTATCTTATCTTCTCTGACCTACTTTAGCGATCACAGTTTTCTTAGATCAAACACAGTTTTCTTAGATTGGCAGTGGCTGCCTCAACCTCTTATCTTATCTTCTAACAGGTGTTCATACCCAGTTCATTATTTCAACTTTTATCTTTCTTAGATTGGCAGTGGCTGCCTCAACCTCTTATCTTATCTTCTAACAGGTGTTCATACCCAGTTCATTATTTCAACTTTTATCCAGTGCAAAACACAGCCACTACTTTTACTGAGCTACAAAAATTAATAAAATCCTTTAATAAACCAGTGTGAAAGTAATAAAATCATTTAATAAACCAGTGTGAAAATAATAAAAATCCTTTAATAAACCAGTGTGTGTTTGAAGCATGGTTATATGATTTATTGCAGCATGTTAACATGAATATACCGGGGGACCCCATTATGCATTACACCTAGGAACACTTTAGGAACCGGTTAATGAATTTTTCTTGTAATTACTCATAAACATAAATGTCAAAAATCATGTTATGCCTCTTCTTAACTATATGGTTGCAGTAAATACCTCAAACTAACTTTTGTGATGTTTTCTGGTATTTTTAAGCACTTTTAAATGATAAACACTTTAAAATAGCATTCTGTTGGTTAGACAATATTTGCAATTTCAATTTCTGCAGGAACCCGTAACAATAATCCTTTCTTTTGTGATTTTCCAGTCAAGCACATGTTCGTTGTTCTCATTTGAGCAGGAGAGCTAGGGTTATTCCAACGTCCTGTGTAACCATTGGTGTGGGTTCGGGAGGTGGCAACATCTGCAGGGGGTCGGAGCCCAGAGTTTGAAAACTTAGCATGTAAACATTGACTGACTGTTTCCCTTTGATCGTAATGTAGCAGAGAGGTGATAACAGGAGACAAACTGTTCTTGGATTCTCCTGTTCCTTTGTTCGGACAGGAAGAGGGAGAAGATCCCCCTGTGGGGCACGTTTGCACTTCACAGTAGGAGACAGACACCCCGACTCCACTGACTGGTGACCAGTGTTCTAAGTCAAAGATCACTTGGAGGGTTTGATTCCCTACAATGGTAAAATGTGTGAAAGCTTGATATGAAACATATTTTAATAATTGTTAACTACATATGTGTAGATCTGTACATACAGTAAAACTGTCGCATTGTTTCCCAGTTTTGCATTAAATTACAATTGGCAATTTTTATAAAATTTTCACGACAATCACAAAGTCAAATATCTAAATTCAATTACAATTTAGTTACGATTACAACAGCAACAGATTACAATCACACCATAATTGTAGTTAATTATCAATTTCGCAACAACAATTATATTTGACCTCAACCCTGGTCTTTGGACTCACTCATGTCACGGCAAATATACGGTTGCCTTGTTTTTAACCAGTTGTGAATGCTCTGTGTTGAAATGATGGAATCAGACTAAAAGGTGATGAAGTAATAAAAATTGATTTATTCTAAACTCAATGAAGAGGTTCAAAGGAGCACAAAAAAGCAGTCCCTCTCGGCCGAGAAGGAGGCACCAGGAATTAATGGAAAGTTTTTACACACAGACTTTTACAGATACAAAAACCCCACCCAAAGATGGAAAGAAAAGAGGAGGTCAGATGGCCCAACGTGAGAGACATCGGCACCACCGATATCTGTTTTTTGATAGTTGTGTGCGTACGATGTGTATTTGTGTATGTGTGTATGTGTATTTTAATGCAGATCAACCTCTCAGTGTCTTCCCCACGAGGATCTGCATTCACAAAGTTATAAAGAAAACTACCCTTTGAAAAAAAAAAAAAAATAATACAAAAATTAAGCAGCACAACATTAGTAATGATGTGAGCATGTCTATGGTGTGTAATGTTAAATGTGTGGTTTGATAAGAGTGTCAAGGTACATTAAAGTGGTGTTCAGGTGGGCGGAACCAGGTAGAACAAAACGTGCCAGCGACAGGTTTAGTTCACGGACAATGTTACCATGGTAACAGACTCTGAGAACAACATACCTCGCGTTTAGGAATGGTAGACTCAGAGTTTTCCCTCGTTTGAGTTTGAACATAACCCGCTTTATGGAATACCCCTCTGGGGTGCTTATCTAGTGTGTGTGTGTGTGTGTGTGTGTGTGTGTGTGTGTGTGTGTGTGTGTGTGTGTGTGTGTGTGTGTGTGTGTGTGTGTGTAAATAAGGCAAGTAAGATTGGTCACAGAAATAAACTGTGACTACTTTTAAGCTGGTATTTTGTTGCATTTGTCATTAATAGAGTGTATTATATATAAATATTTTTTTATTTGCCATTGAGCAATTTATAAGCACATATTGTAGGTGTGTATTAAAGTTAGTTGCTCTTTAATCTTTGTGGTGATTTTACTTGTTTTATTTTCTTCAGTGCATGCATATCTCACTAATATTAACAAGTAGGATAGATAAAAAAAAAGATGACTATATGTATAGTTTATAACTTTTTTGGCAAAGGTACGCCCTTTGGCCGACTACAACATTTTGCTCAGAATACTATGAAAAACAACTATAGAGCATAATGATGGTTACTTATAATGTTAGAGTAAAGAGGAGGACCCTGTGTCTGCTGATGACACACACACAAAAAAAGATGTGATGTATCAAGAAAAAATGCTCCTGAGGCACCAGGTTAGAGCAACATAATATTTTCCTTTATTTATTTGCACCCCTTGATAAATCCTTGCCCACTCTCTGGCAACCCTTTGTATGAAAGTCTAGCTACATCACTGCAGCTGATCAGCAGATGTCATCTTATATCAATTGTGTGATGACTTATTATTTTGCGACTGTATCCTCAATAAAAGTTAAGGTTACAGCTACAGATTAAAAGTATACTGGCTTTCCCTGTAACCAACTCAGTGTGTGTGTGTGTGTGTGTGTGTATTATCTTGTTGTCATCCTAGGTCCTGCTTGTTGTGAGAGGAAAGGATGTAGGTCTCTTTGATTGGCTCATGGCTGCCCCCTGGTGGCAGCAGTTAACATTTCTGACTCCTGTGTTTGTGCTCATACTGTCTCTTGCCCATGATGTGCTGTACTGTTTCTAATATGTAACTACTGAGATCCAGATGTGGTGATGGATGATACAATCAGCCTTGTAGGAGTAACACATTGGGCCAATTGTAGCAGCCAATCACAGGGCAGAGGCTTAGTGTATTTACACACAACAAATGGAGCACAAACATTAGCTTTTTATCAGTTAACAGTAGAACTTTCTATCCTCTGAGGGAAATCTCAGTGATATTCATCATTGCTGTTTACAATTACAAATATGTCTTCAATTATCCATGTTCAGTTTTACAACTCAATTATGATTACAATGACCACCTTTTTTCCAATTACATCTAAAAATAGAATGATAATTTTTCCGCCTAAAACTCAATTACAAAACCTAAAATTAAATTACAATTAATCAGAATTACTGAGCCTGAAATAAATAACCTCATAAAAGTTAACCTTCCTCTTGTGTTTGCTTTATGTTAGCATGTCTTATGATAACAGTTCATCTAATTTGTTTCTCATCTCTTGGTTACCTTCTTAGGCTTCTTAATCAATAAAAATATTGGTATTAATATTTTTGGTGTGAGTGTCAGAGCTTTTTTCTCTCAGTCTACCCCAAGATTTACATTCAGGTGACGATCGCTCTTCTCAATGATCTGTGCACTTGCTATTGGCCAGGTTCTCTTTAGAGGTTTGATACAAAGTGGTCCAAGAATAACCATTAAAAACACTGTAAAAGTTGTAAGGATGCATGAGAAGAATTGGAACATTTTTTCAAAATGTAATCTTTAATTTTTACAAGACTGAATATAAAAAGCATGGATAGTACAACAGCAGATATAAGTAAATGAGTCAGTTATCAAAGTATTTGAATAAAGCACTTAAACCCTCAACTAAACCTGTGAATACTTATTAAATCATATTATGTCCTTTTTATGACACAATCTCTTTCATTCTTTTTAATGAGTAAAGAACAATCACTTTCTAAGTTACCATGATTAATGCGTTTCAAAACGATTACATAAGCATTTCAGCAGTACTTAAGCATGAATTCACAAGCAGTAATATCAGACATTTGTGGTTAACTCTTTGAATTTACTCTTGCCTCCAGGACTCTGAGGCGTACAGGGAAAATTGTGGCTGAGCCTATTATAAAGGTACATTCACCCAGAACGTGACTTCAGCAACAACAGTCGCTTAAATCAAATGTGATGAGTCGCTTTTACATTGTTGAGCTTTTTGGTCGCTTCATCACTTCATTGCTTCAGTGACGTGACGACCGGGAAATAATATAAATAGTGTGTCTGAGGAGCAGGAGGCAGCAGCACTGGGAGGGCTGATCACCTCTTCTACAGCCATATGTTTATAGCATTTATCATAGACAGCACCACTTGTACTTACGATTTAAATGCTCAACTCACGAAGTTACTACAGGATGAGTCCACTCGAAATATGCTCAGAATTTAAAAGGCGTATTCAAGGAATATGACTCTTTCATTTGGCTAGTTGAGTGTGTACATGCACAGCCCTCCTGCTGCAGTTAGAGGGCTACAACCTTGGCTCTACAGACAGTGACGACCGCTTGACGTTGCGACATTTACTTTGATTTTGAATATAATGTAGTCACCAGAGTCGTCTGGATGTCCCAAAAAGATGTATTCTAGACATCCCAAGAAGACGTCATGAAAAATAAAACCTAGTTTGGATTCCAACCCCAGATCTTCTCTTAATAAACAGGCTTCCTTAACGGTTGCACCACCGTAGTTCTCACAATGCAGTGCTCACTCTGAGGTTAATAATCATATATCCAGTGAGAATGGGTATCCTTTTAAATTGACATACCCTCCTTTACATTTGCCACAGGTTTGTATCCAGGGAACTTTACTACACACGTCAGTAGGGATTTTGATTAGGGATGTCACTTTAACGCGTTAATTGCGATTACTTAATTACAGAAAAAAATAACGCACTAAAAAAATGAGTTGCGTTAATCGCTTCTTTTTTTTACAACGCAACCAGTTTGGAACCTTTCTCTATTGTACGCATTATACCCATAATACTGATGTATTGGTTACAATGGTAGAAGCTGAAGAGTTTGAGGGGTCTTTGAGCGCATTAATTTTAACACACAGGATGGAAAACTAAAGCCCAGTTGTGTGTAAATTGTGCAAAACAGAGTTTGTGGATCACTGGAGGTCTTCTAGCCTCCAGCAGTTGTTGCAGTTAGCATGGACAGTGGTCCTCCGGACGATACACTAGACCGAGCAGACAGAGTGGCCCATACAATCCACACTGGACATGATGACAGGGTTCAGAGTCAAAATGAATAAATTCATGAGTGACAAATGAGCAAAGTCAGTGGATAAATGATTGTAGTGGACAGTCGACCACTATAGGTTGCAGAGGATGTGGGCGGGGCCACTACTACTAGAAGTGATTGCTTGATGTTATTACATGATTATTTTTTTGTGATGAACAATGCTATTATTGATGTGCTAATTTACAGCACTGTGATTGATGGGTCAGTTTTATTTATTTTATATTATCTGAAGGAGAGAAAAAGCAACAAGTTTGATGTTCATTAATTGTATTGCTCAGAAAATTGTTCTTACTGTTTATGATGTGCTAACTTATCGCACTACATATAATATGAACCTGAAGTTTTATTTCATTTGTATTTGTAATTTTTTTTCCCCCATGTATTCAGACAATTTTTTGGGGAGGAAATTTACTTTGATCTCCTGAAAAGTTTCGATTGTCAACTACCAGTCTTCTTCACAGTTGTCTGCTGATCGCATTGATGTCATTGACTTCTGCGTAGTAATTCCTGCAAGTTTATTGAGCCTTCTTTTTGAAGAAGTCAAGTCGATCAAAATAAATTTTCTGAAAAAAATATCTGAATAAATGAAACCTGAACACATGATTAAAAAAAAGACAAAATGAACTTGCTCCATACCAGAGACTAGTTCAACATGTTTAGCTATCTTAGCATATAGCCATTAGTTCCAGATGTTTGGGTTGGCTTAGCACATAGCAGTGCTGATGGAGTAGGGTCAAAGGGTAAAGGGGTCAAAGGGTAAGGCACCAGGTCCACTTAATGTTTTAATTTTTTTGTCATAAAATAAAAATAAATGAAGAAATTGGCCCTTATCATTTGGTGAGTTCTTGGACTGATGATTAGTGTATGTTCCATTCTCTCTATTTAACTTTCCTCCTGGTGATGCAGTTCATCTTTCACATCATGGCACACAAGCTTTTGTCTTCTTTGCTCAGCATCTCTTGGATCATCTTAGCGATCTCCGTCTCATGTTTCCTCTGCAGCTTTTCTTTCAATCCTTCATCTTTCTTAGATTCAATCTCCTTTTTTTGCCGTTCGAGTAACTCACAAAATATCTGAATGTTTCCTCTTTTGTTGGTGACACACTGCACTACACTTTGGATTTCCTCAAAGTGTTTTTCTTTCATCTGCTTCTCGTTTCGAATCGAAAGCAACTCCATGCAGGTAAACTTCTCGTCTTTGTCTTTGATCTGATTCTTTATCTCCTTCAACTCCTGGGTGCACTTCTCTTTGAATTCGTTGAATTCTTCTGCCTGTTTCCGAGCTTTTTCTTCGTACAAGGCCTTCATCTTCCGCATGGACATCAAGTGTTTCTCCTCCAACTCCTTCCTCTGATTTTCCTCCTCCTGTCTGAGTCGTTGTTCCTCTTCCTTGGCTTGTCTTTCTAGTTTTTCCTTCTCCAGTTTGTATTCATCCTTCAGTTTCTGGATCTCGTTGAGCTTTTCCTGCTCCCTTTGCTGGTTGTCCTTGAACCTTTCTTCTTTTTCTGTCTTACAGGCGGCTCGAGCCTGCTCCATGTCCTCTCTTATCTTCTCCAGCTCCTTCTCATTGATATCTTGTTTCATTTTTGCCTGTAGGTTTTCTATTTTTTCTTTCCATATTTGTCGCTTCTTCTCCTCTTGTGTGATCCTCTTCTCTTCCTCGACCCTTTGTTGTTGCTCGACCTTTATCTTCTCCAGCTGAATGATGATGTCTTCCTTCTCCTTCAACTGTTTCTGCCTCAGGTTTCTCTCCTGGTCAATTTCTGCCCTTTGTTTTTCGATCCTTTTTGCCATCTCGTGGATTTCTGCCTTGTGTTTCCTCTCCAGCTCCTGCCTCTCCATCTTCATCTCCTCCTCCTTCTCCTTCAGGATCCTTTCCACCTTTTTCTGGATGGCTGCTTCAGCCTCTTGCAGCATCTCGTTGGTGAAGCACTCTCCTCCATTCGCCATCACCATGGTGTCTATCTTCTCAATCAGCTCACTGACTTGAGCACAGTTCATCTCATAGTTGTCAAAGACGTGGAATCTTTTTCCACAGTCTAACATCAGCTTATTGAAGGAGCCCTTGCTCTCCTGGATGTACTGTTGGATGGACTTGCCTTTTTTTTTCAGAGTGTCTCCTTTGGTGAATAGAACAATGGTAAACTTGTCAGCGTTCTTCCCAAATCCTTTCTTGAGAAGTTTCAGGGTGTCCTCTTCCTCCGGTGTGAATCTTCCAATAGGTAACACCAGCAGGAAGACATGCGGGCCGGGAGCCAACAAGCTGATGCACTTCACCAGCTCCTCGTGAACCTGATCATTGGAAAGACTTTTGTCAAACAGACCAGGTGTGTCCACCACGAAGACTGGACGTCCGTCTACCGTGCCCTGAACCTTCTGACAGCACTTGGTCACTGATTCAGTGGATGCGTCGGTGCTAAAGACTTCTTTTCCCAGGATGGTGTTTCCTGACGAGCTTTTCCCACTGCCTGTCTTCCCAAGCAAGACGATCCGGAGACAGTCAGGACAATTGATTTCTTCTACACCTGTGAAATTACAGGACATGAAGTAATTTACGATATCACTTATATTGTGTTATTAATGTTATTACTATTGTTGTTCTTTTTTGCTAAAATTCAAACAAAACATCAATCAGAAAATGTGGAATTATTCATCCATTGCGCTGCTGCAATAACATGTAGTATTAAAAGCTGGCAAACAATCATTATTGAGTCTGATGGAATGACTAAAGGCTAACCTAATACTAGTGGTACGAGATAATTTGGTCAAGTAATGGCAAAAAGTGCTCTACCAGCAAAGGTACATGCTAAGCTTACCAAACATATGGGACTGGTTGCGACGTGCTAAGCTAACCAAACATGTGGGACTGGCCACTATGTGCTAAGCTAATCAAACATGTGGGACTGTTTGCTGCATGCTAAACTTGCCAAACATGTAGTACTGGTCACTACATAATGAGTGGTTGCTACATGCTAAGCTAACCCAAACATGTAGTACTGGTTGCTATGTGCTATGCTAACCCAAACACGTGGGACTGGTTGCAACGTGCTAAGCTAACCAAACATGTGGGACTGTTTGCTTCATGCTAAACTAGCCAAACATGTAGTACTAGTCACTATGTGCTAAGTGGTTGCTACGTGCAAAGCTAACCAAACATGTGGGAGTGCTTGCAACAGGCTAAATGAGCAAAAGATGTGGTACTGGTTGCAACGTGCTAAGCAGTGACGTTCTGTGAGCACTAGGGTTGGGTAGGCAGGGCTTGGCAAATCGAGACCACCAATGTCGACACCAATGGCAATTTCATATGTTTCGGCGAGCAAGTGTTAATCTAACAAAATCAACATCGTAAAACACCATTAAAGAAACAAACAACTATTTAATATAGCCTCCATACTCTCCCAACAAAATATTTGTCATGACACGGCAGCGCATCCGTTGTTTGTGTTGGAAACACAGAAACACGGAGAAAACAACAGCAACAACAACTGGGAACAGCCTCAGTGAGGCGCATCCCCAAAGCCAATCCTTCCTTTTGTACCATTCACTGTGGAAAGTACAAATAATTTTTTGACCTTGCCTTTGCTGAAGGTCTGGTAGCTCAGGTGTTGGTCTCCCATCTTTTAAAAGCTGTCATTTTTCCTCAAAAAAAAGTTTCTTTATTGTCTCTAGCGCTGTCATCCTGCCTGTAGTGTTATCCTGCCCACTAGCTAGAGAACGTAGCAGTGGCCACGCTGGATCAATTCACTAATGCACTGTGAACGTAAGTATAGCATTTAGCATAGCACGGTTACGTCCAAAGGCAGCGTAGAGAGCTGCCTTTTTACATAAATTGTTTTCATATTGGGGACTGACTGTGCATGCGCAAACACATCTAAACATGCTATGGAAACAGAGGCAGAGTAGCAATGTGCCTTTGGGAGAGGGTGTGGCCTCCTCCTGCCTTATAGTGGAGTGAGACTTGTGCACCGTCTCTGCCTTATGAGGAAATAGCGATGTTTAGTCATTTAGACTATGAAAAGCACAAAATGCTGGCACTTTCAAACTTATAGGTACTGTAGGCTATCGAAAATTGAAAAATAAATCATTTATAATTATATTATAACAAATAAGATCTTGACTGTTTGAGAAGTGATGGAACAATGACATTGGTTCATTATTATATACTTACAAATTCACTGTCTGAGTCTACAGTGAGTTATTGTTTGTCATCAGTTCATGTTTTTTCTTCAGGTTTCCTGTGCTGTTTGAGGTGTTAGTTCACATATTTAGAAAGTCTCAGGGCCAAATACACAACAAGTTGATTAAAAATGTATAAAGAATAAAAAGTTGTGACAAGAAATATTTATTGTGAGCAGCATTTAATGTAAATGATGAATCATGAAAATAAACTAATATGGAGGCCGGCCTGTTCAGCTCGTGGGCTCTCAGAAAAGAGATGGTTAACTTTCATGAAACAAGGGTAAGACTAAAAAAATCATGAAAAGTTGGTTCTGAATCACGACCTGAATGTACATGCTTGTGTGTATCTACCTAGATTCTCACCTGGGAGTTGTGGCTTCTGAAGCTTTTCTTGTTGCTCTTTCATTAAGTTCTCCTGTTGTAAATTCTTCTCGATTTGGACAAAAGCAAATGTCTCTGTGGTGTAACCAGAAGGTTGTAAATATCTCAGATCAACCATCATATCCACCAGTTCAGGGATCTGGTTTCTTTCTGTCAGGTTAAACACATCAAATCTTCCTCCACAGTTCTTACAGAGCTTCAGGATTTCTTTGTCAGTTTTCAGAATGTTGAGATCTGGAGATATCAGCTCAGACTCCACGGAGAACACAATCAGTGTGAGGTTAAAGATTCTAGGACCAAAGATCTTCTGTAGCATCTCAATCTCTTGTTTGTCTTTATAAGTCAGAGGACCTGCAGGTAGGACCAGGATGAAGGCATGGACAGGCTCACATTTAGAGACACATTGGTATGACTTCTCCATTACACTCATCTGAGATTCTTCAGACAGAGCTGTCAGCTCAACAACATAATGTGGCCGTTTAGGGAAAGATCGGAGGAACAAGTTCTTCAACTTCATGTTGCTCCCACACAGAATCAGGTTCAGAGCTACATTCTTCTCTTCACTCAAACTAATCTCCCCTAGACTCAGAGATCCATCCTTCTCTTTGATCACACTATCCAGCTTTTCCATAAACTTTCCGACATCTTCTCCCATCACGTAAAGAGAGCGTTTTTCACACGAGGCCAGCAGACGATCCACACTCACGTTAGTCTGATCTTCTCCATTGGCAGTAATGACCAGAGAGCGTTGGAAGGCTTCCTTACCAAACAAACCAAGGATGAACATCAGCCGATGTCTTTTCTTCTCGGTGAAGGTAGAAGGTTGGACAATGAGCAACAAAAGGTTTGGTCCAGGACAGCAGAGTCTCACACACTCCTTCATCTGTTGCCTAACGTTCTTTCTCTCCACGTCATAAATGTTGGAGATAGTCAGCAGAGTCACACTGGTTCCTCTCCACCAGCCCAGGAAAGCACAGCTCTGATCCACAATAGGTTTAAACTCCCATTTGAAATCCCAGCTCTCATGGAGGAGTTTACACAGACTGGCTTGGGATTGCTTGTTTTCTCCAAGCAGCAAGATCCTGAGTGAACTTCCTGAAAAAAAACAAAAACAAAAAAACAAGATCACTGAGAAAGATAAACCTCCTGTTTTTCCAGATAGTGTCAGTTATCTGGATCGATGATGCTGATCGCCATGATCAATAACACTTTAAAGGCTTGTAAAAAAAAAGTCTTGCACGTGTGCTGTTGTATGATCAAAAGAGAGAGTGAAACAGAATTTATGACTACAGTATGTAATGCAAAAATTCACCAGCAGGAGGTGCTGTAGAACCAGCTCAAAAAGCAGAACACAGGAGTTTATAATTTTTCAAACTGATCCAGAATCTGTATATTGAACGGGATCATCCTCAAAATCAAATCACTTGTGCTTTAATTTTGTAAATTTCCTCAAAATCCATCCATCAGGTCTTGAGATGTACTTTTCAAAAACAAATCAGTAAAACAAACATAATCTCCTTGACAGAGGTAATAATGTTTTATTCTTCCATGAACTACACAAACGTCTGTAGATTCTTACATTATTAGTAGGCAGTTAAAAATCGATTCATAGGTATCAAGGTTCACATCGATGCTGTGAAAATTGAATCGCAGTACTTTTTTTAACCAGAAGTCATGGCGGCAGGCGAAATCTGCTACTTTTCTGGCCGCCTTCTACTCTTAAACATATTCATAAATGATTCCTTACCCCTTTAGCAGCAAAAGAATATCTGTAATAATACGTGAATATCTGTAAAAGTCACATTTTTCTATTAGCTCTGTCTGCTAGCATAGCATTTCTTCTTCACTGCACTTAGCTGCATCCCAATCAAACACTGGGTTACCATCGCCCTCTGCTGGTTCAAACAAATATCTGACGCAAATACAGTGCAGACTGTTTTTTTTTTTTTTAAGGTCCAAATGTTAAGTCACAAAATACATTTTCAGTTGCACTTTTAAAAAGAAAAAAAACTATTATGCAGTTTTGTATTGTTTACTATGAAACCGGAATTTAAATGAATAGGCTTCTTCATTTTTATTATTCCTTTTTTATTTCATTCAAGATTTTTTTTTTTGTTAAATTGTATTGTTTTGAATAGTTCATCAAGGGATTCTTTTGACAATGAAAAATAAAAGGAAAATAGTACAGTATTTTCTAGGAATATTTTTCAGTCATTTAAGTACAGTCCCATTTTGTAAAATGAATCGTGAGAGAATCGTATCGTGAACCCAGTATCGTGAATCGAATCTTATCGGGAATTGAGTGAATCGTTACATCCCTAATTATTAGATAAGTAATATTGAAATTCAATGGCCGATCACGATAACAAAAACATTTCTCAGTCATCATTTTGAGTTACAGAATTCTTACCAACATGATCGGAAATAATTTGTAGTCAGGTTTAGCAAAGATCATTCTAATATTCAAGAAAATATATTGACTATATAAATAGAATTGAATCATCCTTTTATGTCACCAGGGCCGGTGAACACACAGTTTTTCCGCTCACTTTTATCTCCAAAACCACTTGGCTGAAACAGGATGTAGTCAGTAAACACCACGGTCAGTGCACGCTTGTCTGGATACGGGCCAATGTATTTCAATCCATCTGAGAACTAAGCAGAGGATGAGACGGAGCATGGAATGAAGACAGGGAAACTTTCACTCGCTGTGTGATTTATGTTTCTGTGTCAAGTCGACACCTAATGATAAACCCAAAAAATCCAAACATAAGAAGCATAAATGAAGCTTTAGAGCAGGGGTCACCAACGCGGTGCCCGCGGGCACCAGGTCGCCCGTAAGGACCAGATGAGTCGCCCGCTGGCCTGTTCTAAAAATAGCTCAAATAGCAGCACTTACCAGTGAGGGTGTTTCACAACACATTATTTGAAGGATATATTTGTAAAAACGGAGGGAAAAATCATACTGACGCCCCAGGGAGTGAGTGACATGTGCGCCTACAAACACAGTTTTATATAATAATAATAATAATAATGATAATAATAACATTAGTAATCAAAATCACATGATCATTGCATAAAACTGCTGATCAATTGGCTGCAACACCTGTATCTGTTATAAAAAGGAACTCACTCAAAATGCGTAAAGACGCACAACGGCTTTTTTGGCACTGCTGGAGGACGAGGTGCATGGGAGACTCTGGAGGGGGGGGATCTTCAGAGACCAGGGAGACCTACAGGCAGAATCGCCCTGTGAGGACGAGGTGCTGCAGGAGAGAGGAAGAGGCTGCAGTGGGAGGAAGACAAGATGCTACGGAGTTTATTCCCATGTTTTTGGCGCATATAGTGCATCTGTGTGTGTCCCCCACCTCCGTTACACAGAGGGGATCCCCAATCCCCACTAATCCTCCAGTTTTTTGTGAGGCTGAGCTCCGGTGCTCTTTCCTCCACCTGTTGAACAGATGCTCTTCCTATGGAGAGTGATCCACATTTTCTCCTCCACTTTTATGTGTGATTGTTTATTTTTCACCTCAGTCACAGTCTGATGAGGCAACGTAACGCGATCAGCCTTTCTATCATTCATAATGTTCACTGTGTCACCAAATTACGCTCTCCTGCGTGTGTACAAATCAACAATTAATACCTCCACCTCACATTGAGTGTAATTTATTTTATTTGCTCGTTTTCCCCCTCGTGCCACCGTGAAATTTGTATTAGTGAAAATTAATTTAGGGCGTTCACCGAATCTTTTATGGGCACCATATGGGCGGAGCAAGGTGTTTCCTCACGTGCGCTAACTTTCGAGTTGATTGGGATTTACAAACAAAAACAGGCGTGGGAGGTACGTGCACCTTCATTCATAAATCGTAAAAAAAAATTTAGAACGCACTTCCTGCTTTTTATTTTACACCAGCTGAAGTGTGTTTACCTAGGCACACTTTTATAAATGACAGCGAAAGACTGTGAGGAACAGACTCACTGTGTTAAAGCAGAGAAGCTGCTCTTCATCAACAACTTTAATGAACTTTGTGTCTCTATGAGAGAAATTATGTAATTTAATTTCCAGCCCAAACACTTATAGGCCTGTACTCATAACTCAATAATTAACTGATAACTTAAAATAGTACGTCTTCTCAACAGACACACACAGTTGGTGCTCCATGGTTGATGTTTATTCCTGCATTTTATCTTCCACAATTTCTGACCAATGGTGCAGAGCATCTCCTCGTCTGGCATTTGTTTACAAATTTGTTTGCTACAGGCTGTTACAGTATGATAATATTATTATGAATATTCAAGTTTAGATTTGCCAGAAGTGCCATCTAGAAATTAGTGTTGAAAGATAACTTACGAGTTTTTAATACCCAGGGCAGCAGGAAGTGAGGGGGCTGGGGATGCTGCAGCACCTCCTAGTGGCGAGAGGGAGATTTAAAAAAAAAAAATGTAGCCTATTAAAAACATTTTTGCACAATTTATAAATTCCTTTAGCATATTTTGAGAATTTATTTTGACACAAGTAGGCTATTACGTGTATTTTGAACTTTAATTTAATTATTTGTGGCCTAATAAACACAGGTTCACATTCACAGAAGTTACTTGTCAACGTCAGGCAGGCTAGTGGTCGCTGAGTAAAGATGTTTGGTCGCTCTATGCAGCATCATACCTGCTGTCAAGTATCCCGTTTTGCCGGGAAACTCCCATATTTTACCCCTCTTTCCCGCCATCGTCCTGTATTAGTATTTTCCCGTAAATATCCCGTATTTTAATGGAGTAATAATGAAAAGAAAAATAAATAAAAACATTCCTCTTCCTCTCCAAACTGAACGCTGTCACTAGCCACACGAGAACTGCCACCTGAAATGGCCTGGGTGGCAGTTTTCACGAGATTATATGTATATATATTTTATAGCTTACTTTGTATCAAAATACTCATTTTAGGAGTCACTGATTTTACTTCTCAGAACAGCATAAAAAACCCCGTTAGATGGAATCCTGAGTGTGTTTTAACCCAGACCTTCACCATAACAAGCCACACTACAGAACTCACTCACACATGCAAAATAAGGGAAAGGCATTGTTTATTTGATCTATGATATACAATCCTGTAGTTAACCTGTTCTCTTTTTAATTGATTTGGGGATAATTTAACAAAAACTAATTTCTGAAAAATATGGTTGAATTGAAATACCTTGTTTTCTGCTTATACTAGTATTAATTATGAACAGTAAAATGTTTTCATCTATTATCAGTTGTGTCATTATTATAGAATATTGATAAATGATTAGATTTTTCTTAATTTGTAGGTAATCTGATCATTTAAAATAAGTATTTTATTGTGATAAACATATATAATCTCTAAATTGTGAACTAATAATGAGGAGAGGTTCATGCACTCCACAAATGGCTAAAGTACTAACAGAGAGCATCCTGAATATAATAGTATATGAGACCAATATCCATGGTTGAGGATGACGGCTTAAGCAGACGATACAGACCTTCCATCCAGACTACACCTTATCATGCAGAACTCTTTAGTTGGTTTAAAGTTCTTACCACCAGAACCCATAAGGCAGGTTAGCAACATCTTTTGTTACAAGTGTTTCTATTATGAGTTGTTGTTCAAGACCACATACACTTTGTATTATTTTATTTATTTATTTTTTATTGTGATCACAATTTTTCATGTTAAAAAGACAACTATTATAAATGCATTATTTTGTCCTGTCATTGTTTTATTTCCGTTATGTAAAACATGCTGTCAGAGAACAACAGGGTCACTTTTACAGGTGTGAAGATTTAAACATGTGGGTTAAAATAGCGATTCCAAAACATGTGCTCCAAAACAATAAAATTATCGTGATTAGTCGACTAATCAAAAAAACAATTGATAGATTAGTCGACTACAAAAATAATCGTAGTTACAGCTCTAGTCCATGTCGCCCAACCCTAATAGGAATGTTCACAGCATTGTAATGTCAACAAAGGAAGGCCTACAAGATTATATCCACCTAATTGTATTAGTAAGTGGTTGACAAGTGGCTATTTTAGATTTGTTGTACACTTGTCTTAAAGTATAAAGGATACTGGAGCTTACTGGGGTGGTGGGACGGCTTGTAGTAGGTGCCAGAAAATTTCCCACATATTCAAATCCATAACTTGACAGGTATTTTCAGCATACAGCCATGGCAGCAGCAGACTAGTAAATTTACAGTCTAATGACAGAAACGCATTTCTGATTATCATGTTTGACAAAGCTCCAGCCACAAACAAGAGCCATGTTTTCAGAGGCAGAAAAACTGTTGGAGTTATGTCTGTGCCTACCCATCTCCGTGGCCTCATCTGAGCACACTTTCTGCACCTTGCGTCTTTCTAAGACATGGGTACACAGCACCATGACCCAGAAAAGACTCACACCTTTTGCTGATGCATCCACACACACAGATTCTGAACTCCCTGAACATTTGTCCCCTCATGAGCAGTGTTGGGAAAGATACTTTAAAAAAGTAATTAGTTATAGTTACTCACTACTTGTTCAAAAAAGTAACTGCGTTAGTAACTAAATTACTTTGCTTTCCTACAGCCTCAAACACAGTAACCTGAAGAGTTATAACTCCTACACTGGTGGCAGCGGATGCATTCTGACGATCAACAGATTACTCGCACCGGCCGAGTTGTTAGGAGACCACAACGACTCCTGCTGTGAAAATTAAGTATGACAACACTGCAACATGAAACGATGTCGATGGAAAACATTGACAACAAACACAAGAGGACTAATGGAAAAAAAAAAAAAAAAAAAAAAAAAAGACTACAGTTGGATTACTCATCTTCAGGGTGTTCTACATGTTATGCTGTTTAGGATGGTTTTAAAGGGTTGTGTTTGTAGGTATATTTATTAAAAAAAAAAAAAAAAAAATTATTGTGGAGGTGAATGTTGGCACAATTAAGAAATGTGCATATTTTCTTTGTTTATGATGAGTGCACAACTGTACCTGCGTTAAAAAATATTTCCTGTGGTTTTGCAGGGTAAGAGTTGGTTTCTGTTTTTGTTGTATGATGAGATTTATTTTTTTTGCATTTGAAATGAGGACATTTTATTTGAAGAAAGGGAAATATGTAAGATGAGATTTATTTTTGTTAAGTTTTATTTCATATAGTCAGTGCCTGTAGGCATCCTCTTTTGTTATTTTTGCTTGTTTTTTTTGTCATTAATTGCTGGTCTGTAAATGTGTGTGTGTGTGTGTGTGTGTGTGTGTGTGCGCGTGAGAATGTGGGAATACGTGTGTGGATGTGGTTTTGTGTTTGCTATTATTGTTGTCTGTCTGTCTGTCTGTCTGTCTGTCTGTGGCCCTCATAGTATGACCGTATACCTCCTCCTTTATTTCAGGTTTCTGAGATAAGGTATTATGCATAGTTGTAGTCGTGGTAACTCTTCCACTTCCGAGGATGATGCTTCTATGAATTTAAATTCATATAGCTCAGAATTTAATTTCTCTGAGGTTATTGATTACAAAGCCCAATTATTATGAATGATATTGATCCGGATAATAATACATTTAAAATTATTAGCGAGATTTGTTTGTATTATACAGACAACACATTTAAGACTACAATCACACTGGACAAAAAATATCATTAATTCACTTTAATAGCAGAAGCTTATACTCCAATTTTGAAGGTATGAAAGACTATTTGAATCAGTTTAAAAAACCCTTCAACATAATAGCAATCTCAGAGACATGGATAAATGAGGATAAATGAGGATAAATATACTGAATTCAATGTGAATGGTTATGAAATGTTTTATAGAAATAGACAGTGCAAAAAAGGAGGAGGGGTTGCCTTATATATTGACAAAAACATGGACTGTAAAGTGGTAGAAAACATGTCATTGGCTGTCAAAGATGTCTTTGAATGCATTACTGTGGAAATTGTACTGCAAAAAAGGAAAAATATTATTGTAAGCTGTGTGTACAAGGCACCAGGACGCGATATGAACTTATTTAAAGACTGAATGGAAAAAATATTTACTGATAGTATTAAAAAAGATGTTATGATATGTGGAGACTTTAATGTAGATCTTCTAAAATAAAAAAAAACAAATTTACTGAAGAATTTGTTGATACAATGTTCAGCATGAATATGTATCCTCTAATCACAAAACCCACTAGAATAACAAGTCATAGTGCCACACTGATAGACAACATCTTCACTAATATCCTGGACAACAACATAGTTGGCGGCTTATTACTAAATGATATTAGTGATCATTTGCCAGTCTTCATGGTGTATGATGTCATATGTAAAACAACTAAAGATCATGACAGTTTTAGTTACAAGAGGGATATAACTGAACAATCAATAACTCAATTTAAGAATGATTTAGCTTCGTTAACTTGGGAATTTATGTTCAATGAGTGTGATGTGAACTCAGCTTACAACTCCTTCTTGGAAACATTTATCATGCTCTATGACAAGAATTGCCCTACTTTTAAGTACAGGAAAAAAGATGCCACAAAAACTCCATGGATATGTAAAGGGCTATTAAATGCAAACAAAATGAAAAACTATTTATATAGAAAATGTCTTAAGCACAGAACCAGTGAGAGTGAAGCAACATATAAAAAATAAAAAAAATAAATTAACTACTATTATGAGAGAAAGTAAAAAAAGTATTACACAGAATTAATAAACAATAATAGAAATAATTTTAAAGGAATGTGGAATGTATTGAATACTGTGATTGGACGTGTTTCTAATAGCTCATGTTGTCCTGAGTACTTTGTGGAAAATAATTCAATTATAAGGAACAGGGAGGAAATTGCTGCAGGTTTTAACAATTTTTTTGTTAACGTTGGACCTGAACTGGCAAAGAAAATTCCCGTTAGCAATGTACCAACGAAAACCTTAATAGAAATCAATTCCAAATCAATGCTTCTCGCCCCTGTTACTGAGGTGGAGGTTCTAGACGTCATAAGGAAAAGTAAAAACAAGACATCAAAGGATGTTAATGACAGTGATATGATGACTGTTAGGAGTGTAGCAGAAGAAATTATTCAACCATTTACATTTATCTGCAACCTATCTCTTCAGAGTGGCCAATTTCCCTCAAAAATGAAAATAGCAAAAATCATTCCGTTACACAAAGCGGGTGACAAACACGTCTTTACCAACTACCGCCCTGTATCTCTACTGCCACAGTTCTCCAAAATATTAGAAAAAATATTTGATACAAAACTTCGAAACTTTATTGAAAAACATAATTTATTATCTGACTGCCAGTATGGATTTAGACAAAACAGTTCACCATCTCTGTCCTTAATCGACTTAATAGAGGAAATTACAAATTGTATATAAAAAAAAAAAAATGTTGCACTTGGAATATTTATTGATTTACAAAAAGCTTTTGACACGATTGACCATCAAATACTGATTAATAAACTGGAGAACTATGGCATTAGAGGTGTAGCTAAACAATGGTTATGGAGCTAATTGAATGAGAGACCCCAGTTTGTTCAAATTGAGAAATATAAATCAGAGCACAAAATTATAAAATGTGGTGTTCCTCAAGGGTCGATACTGGGGCCTACTCTATTTAACATGTATAAATGACATAATCAAAAATATCTAAATCATTGAAATTTGTGCTGTTCGCGGACGACACAACGATTACTTGTTCAGGAAATAACGTGGAGTAACTTTTGGTGCAGATAACTGAGGAAATGAATTAGCTATTATGCTGGTTTAATGAAAACAAGTTATCACTGAACTTAAAAAAGACAAAATTTATGTTATTTGGAAATCGGAAACATGACAATATTGTTCAATTATCCATTGATAACATAAACATTGAAAGAGTAAAACAAACTATTTTTAGGAGTTGTAATACATGAGAAAATCTCTTGGAAACCTCATATTAGTTATTTAAGGACAAAAGCTGCAAAATGTGTGGGTGTTATGAGGAGAGTTAGCCATGCTCTCACTCACAATGCCCTACTGATATTGTTCCATTCGTTAGTGATGTCATACTTAAATTATTGTTTAGAGATGTGGGGAAATTGTTACCCATCTAATTTTTTGCCTTTAATTACTTTACAGAAAAAAGCTATTAGAATCGTTCACAAAAGAAAATATAATGAACACACAAAGCCACTTTTTTTTTTAATCATCAATTTTAAAACTACTTGATTTGGTAAAATACAAAACGGCTCAAATAATGTTCAGGGCATCAAAAAAATTATTACCATTAAATATTCAAAAATTATTTTATGATAGAGACGCACATCATGCATATAATTTAAGAGGGAGCAACAAATTGTACCAAGTAAAAGTTAGAACAACTTTAAAATCCATGTGCATTTCAGTTCGGGGAGTTATCGTGTGGAATGGTTTGGCCGAGGAGCTCAAAGATTGCTCAAACATTATCCAATTTAAAAACACTTTAAAAAAATGTTATGCTGCAATATTTGGAAGAGAGAGACTGATGCCCTCAGCTGTGAGCATTAAGGGAGAGGGGGTGTGGGGTCAGGAAGTGTTTGGGCTGGTTGTTTTTTTGTTTTGCTGTTTTTTGTATTTTATTGTATCATATTGTTTTTGTATTATTATTGTAATTTGTGATGTAGTGTCTGTGGAGGGTGAGTGGGGGGATTGGAATTATATAAGTGTCTGCTTCATCCACCCCCTTTTCAAACCATGCACTTGTTTGTATGCCTGTAAATTGTATTTTGTTGTGTGCAGGTTTGAAATAAATTCTTTACTTACTTACTTACTAGTCTCGACCAGGTTAAGTGTTCAGCCTAAGTTACCATGGTGATTTAGCACCGTAAAACGTTCGCCAACTTCGTAGTTTTGCACACACCGATTAAATCCCGGAAGTTAGCACGATAAGAGTAAATCTAGTTTTGTATTATAGGCCCTAAAAGACAGTTTGAGAGCAAAACGCAAAAATCTAAATATTAACAAATGAAAAGTCTGAATTTTTTTTTTAAATACTAAACTTATTAATACACATTAAACAACTCATATACATACATCAAATAGATCTAATAAGTAAACACCTTAGATAAAGTATAGTATATAGTAGTGCGCATGCACCTGTTACAGCCGCTCCTGCTTTTTTCATACATTTTCAACCTTTAACTTGTTTTAAGTCGTTTTTTTTTTCAGTTACCTCCTTATTTTGGCTTGCTTACCTACACTTTTTAATAGTTTTGTTTGATGATGAACGCGCTACTTTCCTCCAGCTGACTCTGCCGAGTGCAACAACACGCTCGCATTGTTTACACCAGAGATCAGCTGATGAGGCTGAAGCCGGCTGGCACGCAGACCAAATCGGAGAATATCCCCAAAGAGATCTGGAGATGGACTCATTAGGTGTACTCATACTGCCAGCTCGGGCCGTTGCAAGCTCACAGCAGGAATCCCCCCCTCCCTGTCCCTTTTCTGGCACGGTAGAACGGACGTGATCACCAGCTCAACTCGGTTCCCACAGACAAACTAGACATCACGTTAATTTATGACACACGTATGGCGTTACGTCACCATTAAGCGACTCTGGGTTTGTTGTTGACAGTACATGCTGTTAATTTCATATTTTCTGTTGCGTAGGGTAACTATACGTCCAGATTTACCCAGACATGTGCTCTTTTCACAGCTGGATATTAGGAACGGACTGGGTTTCCCAGGGCCCCTGAACGCAACACGTTAATTTAAATGACCGTAACTCTGCTCATATTTGCTCTATTAGAGAAATACCATCAGTTTATGAAAGATAATAAGTTGCTCTTTACAGCCAGTGTCGGTACATTGCGGTAATTTTACTCACACGTATCGGAAACATTAAAAATGCCGCTTTATTTTAATGAAATCGACACGAGGAACAGAGAGAACCAAGTTAGTGAAAAAGGTAGAGATTAAAACAGACCAAATGACGGTGGATCTATTAAAAATGAAAGACTCTCTCTGACGATAAAAACCACCATGAATGGAGGTTCAAAGGGATTAAAAACAAAGGAGGAAACTGGGCCTATAAAGGTAAGATCAGTTTAATTTCTGGATCAATAAATGTCGTTCTGATTTTGTGGAGCTAGTCTTTGTGTACATTAATATAAGTGTAAATAGATGCTTTTAATGTGTGAGACAATTTAGGACAGAGTATTTGTGTGTTTGTTTAAACTTGGTGTGTGTGTGTGTGTGTGTGTGAGAGAGTCTATCTGAGCATATTTATCTCCATCAATTTCAGTTTTCCTTTTGATGAACATGACATTATCTAACTCTTCTTTTATTTCTTCTTCTTTAAGTCCATGCAGAGTGGACACGCCCCTCCCTGGACATTAAAACCATGAGCTGACTATGGAATCAGAACAGTATCATAATGAATGAACTCTTGCAGGGATTTTCACAAATGCACATGCTTTGTTTCACAGTTGTATTTCAGATTCACAAATTTTGGTTTCACTCAATATGTGAGCTTTCCTATCAGAGAAGGGAATACCTTGGACCTGCTCCTCTCCTCTCCCCCCCTGGGTCAGTCAGACCACAACCTCATTCACCTCAGCTCGTTATCTGCCCCGGGGAAACGCCAGCCTACAACCACGAGGACAGTGAGGATATGGCCGGAGGAGACTTTTGAGACACTGAGAGGATGTTTTAAGGCTACAAACTGGGATGCACTCTGTGAATCACATGGACAAGATATTGATAACCTCACAGAATGCATCACAAATCATATTATCTTCTGTGTGGACATGACTGTCCCAGCTAAGACTGTGAAATGTTACCCTAAAAATAAGCACTGGGTAACAAACAGTGCGTTACCGCCCCATCACTTTTGACAGTAACTAGTACTGTAACGCAATATTTTTCTGAAGAAATAACGCCCTTACCGTTACAATATGAGAGAGAGATAGTACATACAATCACTCAAACTTTTGACAGGTGTGACGTCACGCCCTTTGTCCCGCCCCCAAACCGGAAGTCCCGCCTTCCCAAACCGGAAGTCCCGCCTTATTGCACCCGCCAAAATGAAAAAAAAAAAAAAAAACCTGACCTACTTTGCTCGTCTCTATGCACATTAGCGTGGCTTGAACATACAACCTTTGGACACACACACACACGCACACACACTGGCTTGACGGTGAACTCTGTCTGTATCAGAAGAATGTTTATGAAACCACGCAAATGTCTGCGGCTGATTTGTCGTCAAATGACTGGGGTGTATTAAAACTAACTAACCCTACAAACATAAAAAATAATGAAGAACAAAAAAAGCAAAAGCCACAACCCGTTGTCCCTCTATGCACATTAGCGTGGCTTGAACATACAACCTTTGGACACACACACACACACACACACACACACACTGGCTTGACGGTGAACTCTGTCTGTATCAGAAGAATGTTTATGAAACCACGCAAATGTCTGCGGCTGATTTGTCGTCAAATGACTGGGGTGTATTAAAACTAACTAACCCTAGAAAAAAAATAAAAAAAATAATGAAGAACAAAAAAAGCAAAAGCCACAACCCGTTGTCCCTCTATGCACATTAGCGTGGCTTGAACATACAACCTTTGGACACACACACACACGCACGCACACGCACACGCACACGCACACGCACACGCGCACGCGCACACGCACACGCACACACACACACACACACACGCACGCACACGCACGCACACTATGGTCAGCTTTTAGGATAAATACAAGCATGAAATGACATTGGGAGCACCACTGCTAACGAGAGAGAGAGAGAGAGAGACGACCATCACATCGCAAACCACCGAGGTCAGATTGAAACAGAACTAGAATGGCAGGTAATGTGTTTGCAAAATTTTAAACATTTGCATTACAAAACTGCGGTTTCACATTCTCAAAGTGTCATTCTTTTTAAAAAGCCAGAGCGCAGACACGAGACAAACACATCTATAAAGGTAAGTAGTAATTATTATTAATGTTTTTTGTTTGTTAACATGTTTAAAACTATTCACTTCTCGTTTTAAGTCACACCAGAAGAGTTACAAAATATTCAACTAACGCAGACGGATATTGGTAAATATATGTTATTTTTCTTTTTTAAATTGTTTTCAGTAAGCATGAATGATACGTATTTTTGTTTATAATTCGTTTATATGTTTTCACAGATTTGGCCGCTCGGGCTGAAATATTACATGAAGTTTCTGACAACAGTCTTAACGATGCAATAACTGAGATTGAGGAAACTGAATTGGCCACACGTTCTATTTCTATCAAGAATCAAAACCCCGCAGTTTTCTTCGGAAATTTGGAGCCTTCGCTGCAAATTGATCCATCTCAACCCCGATCTAAAGCAGGTTCTTCTCTGAACCGTTTGAAAAGGAAGAAAGGTATACGTGCAGAAATGCATGGTAAATTGTTTTATTATGAATTTGGTGTGGCTAGAAAATTTTTACATTTTTTTTTAATTTATTTATTTATTTATTTTTTTAATTTATAATTTTTTTTCAATTTTTTTTTTTTTTCAATTTTTTTAATTTTTTTTTTTTTTTTTATTTTTTAATTTTTTTTACATTTTTTTTTTAAAGTTTTTTAAAAAATTTTTTTTTTAATTTTTTTTTTTTTAATTTTTTAATTTTTTTTTATTACAGCAATCAACGTGAAGCCACAAACTTTGCCTGCACCAAGACGCAACGTCACGCAAGCTGAAATCCACCCAATTGCGACATCAACTCCAAAACCCAGAGAACAACCATCCAGCCCGAGACATACTACACCGCGACGTGATGCATTGCTTCAGCTCCAAAGAGCACCTGTGAGACCCCCGCGCCAACGCAAGATCCGCCAGAAAAGATCAACCGTAGTCAAAAGCTTGTTTAACGGTATGTTATAATAATAATTGTGTGTTAATAACAGTAATGTGTTATGGTATACATTTGACAATATCGTGTGACCTTTCTTTTTTTTCTATATTTACAGAAGCCAACGAAAGGGTGAACGAGAACCCCCAGAAACCACCACAGACAACGGAAGCCGTGGATCAAAACCAGTCTCAGGCGACGAATGGATTGCGTCAACAACGCAGAGTAAGAAATCGCGCAGCACACCATCAGACGGTATAAAAAGGGGTTTGTGTTGAAAAATCTATCATTCAACAAAAAATTCAGGGTGGTTTATGATAAAAGGCGGCTTTTTGAAGACGGATCAACTCTACCCTTTGGATATTAAGCTCGTCACACACACACACACACACGCACGCACTATGGAGGAAATAGAATTTGAACCTAGATTTATTTTTCCTTTTTCATGTTTAATTGTTGGTCCCAGCGGCTGCGGGAAGACATATTTTGTAAAAAATGTATTAAACAACTGTAATCATGTTATGAATATTGTACCTGAAAATATTGTGTGGATTTATACATGTTTTCAACCCATCTACAATGAGATGCAAAAGATGAATAAAAATATAAAATTTGTCAAAGGTCTACCTGATTCTTTTGAAGATGAAAACCTGTTTCCTCCGGATCAAAAACATTTGATTATTCTGGATGATGTTATTTTTCAGGCTTCAAACCACCCCGAAGTTGTAAAGATTTTTACTCAATTTCGACATCATAGAAATATGAGTGTCATGATGTTAACCCAAAATATGTTTCATCAAGGTAAACACAGTCGTACTATAAGTTTGAACAGTAATTATTTGGTAATGTTTAAAAATCCCAGGGATAAACTCCAAATTAACATATTGGCGCATCAAATTTATCCTTCACAAAAGGCATTTTTTTTAGAGAGCTTTGATGACGCCACCAAAGATGTTCACGGGTATTTAATAGTAGACCTCACACCCATATGCCCAGAGCTATACAGACTAAGGACCGGCGTACTGCCTCACGAACGTCTCGCCGTTTACACCCCCAAAACGTAAATCATCATCATCATCATGTCGGCACGTATAAAAAGAAACGCCCCCTTGTTGGCGGCTCTGTATCACGCTTCACCCAAGAAACGAAAGGACATTCTTATTCACAGTTCCCCCGATTTTATCCAAGCATTGTGTGAGATCGCCTTAAATCTTCTGAAAGGAAACATCCCGTTGAATCCTTCTCAGTTTAAAAAACTGAAGAGGCAGAAAAAAATTATCAAGCTGTTGGCCGATAAAAAAACCAGTATAAAACACAAGCAGCGGGCTCTAAAGAAGCAAACTGGTGGTTTTATTCTACCTCTGCTCTCGACCGTCGTGCCTTTGCTCGGCAATCTCATCGTAGGACTGATCCAGAGATAATGACTTTAAAGAAGGCCCAAAAAATGTTTCTTATTTCACCTCACCAGTTAAAGAGTCTAACTCAGCCTTCGCCATCCATGAGAGAGAACGCTGAGTTGGATTTGGACGACCGTATGAGAACAATCTTGAACGAGCAGGGTGTGAGTCCTCATGAGAAAATTAAAAAGTATAGCGCGCTACTGCAAAGATATCTGACCTTTATGAAGCAGGGTCAGAGAGAGGATCGTAGAGCGGCAACGACCCAGCACCCGGAGCAGTTGGATCTTCCGTATGTCGCCAAAGCTCAAACGTCTTCTCACAAACCACAAACATCCGTCGATGACCGTACGGACGAAGATCTTTTGAAAAACCTCCCCCAGCGAGATCGCAAGAGCGCAGAGTACGTCTTAAAAAAAATATCGGAGAATCATGAAGGCTGGAATTCCAAGGGGGAATTCATTTTCAGGGGCGACGCTGTGCAAGGTTCTCACGTGATTGATTTGTTAAAGTATCTCACCCACCCTTTTAAGAAAAAAACCAGGGAGCCGTCGCCTGCGGGGTGGACAGAGTTTTTAAATACTCTGTCAGAACTAAACATCCCCTTATCCACAATAAATAACCCGCATGCTCGCGATCAATACCGTCTGCTCAAGAGGGAGGCCGGTGGTTTCCGTGATAAAGAATTTGAAACGCCTGAAGGAAAAAGAAGAAAAAAGGCGTTCCGTGTACTATCCCCAAAATGGATTACTCCCGAGAGAGAATTAGCTGCCGAACGGACTGTTGGAAAACAAAATACTTTATCATCGCCTTGGATTAACATTTCATCTTAAATAACTGTGAGGCATGACACATTTTATTGTCTTTCATCAATAAAAATGTTTATTGAGCATATTTTGTGAGTGTACATTTTTAAAGCAAAATACACGTGGGTAATGGCAAAGCATAAAAAAAGTAATTTTTTTTATTTATGACAATCTTTAAGCATTTGTAAAGAACAATTCCCCTGTTTTGGATTGCGATTGAATTCATTTTTAACACATCGCTGATATTTTCTGACATATTCGTACACCGTAAGATCATTCTTTATCACATCATCATCGTACAGAGACAGCGTCTGTCCGTAAGATAACCCGCACGCCCGATGGCAGAGATAATAGACGCAGTGATGTCCGCAAACCGCTGACAGGGGGTGTTGCAACTGCTTGTCGTGGTATTCTATGTTTTGTGAGCGCTCTTTCAAAAACTGTAAGATGCTTGTAGGGTAATGCGCAAAGTCCGGGGGGAATCCATAAGAGTCGAAAAAGGTGGCTTTGCGGTTCTTTTCCAAGGTCAGAGCTAACCAGTGTTCTCCGGGCATGTGACCGGGGTGTGTGTTGACTATAAAGTAGGCGGGTGGTTTAAAAGACGGATTCAGCGAGGGAAGTTGATCCGATGCCCACACACCGCAGAATGCATCCCCCAACAGACTATGCAATAGAGTCTCTAGTTGAATGTTATCCATCTTCTCAATAATAATCCACCAGAACCTGCCTCTTAGCGTTGATCTCCAAAATAGAATCGTAACAGGCGTAGACGATAAGCGTAGTGGTGTTTGGTAGGGGAACTCTAAATCTCATCTCCAGTCTTAGATTTCCGTTTGAAATGGGGGAGAGGGCGTCATTGTCATCGCCCGGGTTGAGATTAAACACAAACAGAGAGTATCCTTCGTTAAAATCCTCCCGGGTGATGCTCAGAGGTAAGTCTTTAAGATGTCTCCCTGTAGCCAGGAACATGTTGTAAAATTCTCTGACGGATAACCCAGCGTTAAATTGCGGCTGGAAAGCCTTTGCGGGGATCTGTCTGCCGTCCTGACAGAGAGCCAGGTATTCAACGTCGTTGTGAATGAAATTAAATGGTGATAGGTCTCTTCTCCCAGTAAAGGCTTCGTGGTGTACCATAGCCAGTACCACGTATTTGGGCATGGAACCCAGAAACAGATTCTCCTGGGTGCATATCCTAGAGTTCTCCGGTATGGAGTATGTTTTTACGTTGACCCGCGAGAGGGGGTAGAGAGCGTTACCTTTCATTAAGGCTGCGGCGTGACCTAACCGCACAGCCGGGGACACAGAGACTTTTTTTGCAAACAGAGAGGCTCCCAATATTTTCAGACGAAACGTAGAGTCGCGGACTCCGGTGAGGCAAAAAGCGTCGCTAGCTCTGGTCAGTTTAATTCTCAAATCAACCGAATTCAGCAAAAGTCTCTCGCAGAAAAATATATCTCCGTGAAGAGGGCCGAGCAGGTGCACTTCTCTGGAGGTGCTTGTGAAAGCCGCTCTCTTATTTAATCCTTTATTCGGTCCGTTAACGGTCACTGTAGAGTTTATTGCACCGGCTGTATCTTTGTAAAAAAGGCCTGCGCTAAACTGACTTTTCAGAGTGTTCTCTGAAAAGTTGAGAAGAGTCTCAATCATAGCGCGGTAGGGATGTGTAGCGCTAGACTGCGAAATCAGCCTATCCCCCAAAGTAACGTCACACTGACTGAAAATTGTATTTAGAGGATAATTGATGAGGGCTACAGATGCGTCGTTTGCCAGGTCCGTGCCATCGTCATTGGTGATTTTCACACGGAGATGTAACAATGTATCGTTCAGGTCCAGATACTTGTCCCCATCTCCGGGGATGAAAAACTCTATAGGTCCTCCGTCGGCGATGGCCGACAAGGGAGAGATTTCAGTGTAGATTTTATCATCAATCGAAAGCTGCGTCATCGGAATGGCGAATATATCTAATTCTGCGAGGGTGCACTCTGGAGATTTCTGGTGCAGCAGTGCCATATTTGATTTAATTAAAAAATATCGGAGCTCCGGGTAGACTTGTTCTTCGCGCGTCTGCTTTTTGCAACTGGTTTCCTCTTCTTACCGCGTGATTGTTTATTAGAGTTTGAAGGGGCTCGTTCTCCGGGAGGTCGCTTTCTCGATCTACGTGACATGACCATAATACCGCCGCTCCCCTCTTGCTTTGAATCACTGCTTCGTGCCATCGCACGGGCGAACACGTCCGAGGCAATGTTGCTGGCTGCCTCTTTAAGATGCGGTTTAGCTATGGCGAAACCCTTCTTCACCAGAGGACTAATAAAACGAAATAATTTAGAAAACAAAGATCCTATCCCTCGCCCATACATTACCGGGGCTCCGTAAAAGCCGGGCAAATTCCCGCCGACCTGACTCTCATAATAAGATACAAAACGGTGAGGGTCCTCTCTCAAGGTGGCCCTAACCATTTTTAATTTTTTTTCTTCTTCTGGATGTACCAAAAAAAAAACAATGTACCTTATTGTACGATGTTCGCAAAAGGACACCCCCCTTAGACTAATGGGTAGTTACCTTAGCTCAACGTCTCGACACTGAATGACATTGTCTTAGACGGATGGTTTATATAAGCTGACGGCTTCATGCTTTGGGTCTAAAGTGAAGCGTTACGATAGTCTTACCGTAGGTAAAATCCACCGGTTTGTTTTGATCTGATTTTATCTCAATTTTAATGTTTTCAATGTGATGTTTGGCTACCGGTAAGTAATAAGAGGGATTGAAATATTGCGTGATAATGTCACCGTACGTTCCTTTAATATCGAACGTTCTCAAAAGCGGTGCATATACATCACCAACCATCTGCGGACTTACAATGTCGCAGTAACAATACATGTGGTAAAAACCTGCGCGTAAATCGGCTGGGTAGTGTGCAAACTTTTGGTCAAACACAAACCATTCCCCCGGTTTTAGTCCCAGCAGGTAAGCCGCTGGTGCGTCAAAGAGTACGTGAGTTTGAGCTCCGGCTTGGAATTCCATCTTTTTTTGAATACCGCTATAGACGAGATAAATATCGGAATTTATTTTTCTAAAAAAACTATTCAGCTCATTCAGAAAGGTTCCTATGGTATTGTAATAGCCTCCTCTAAATCTCTGCTGATGTACGACGCTTTCTTTCCCCGGTTCTTTGGGTTTTTCCCTCCAATAAAAATAGGCGTCACTCTGCGCTATGGTAAAGAAGGTGTGCGGATATGAAATTTGCGTCATGGCTACCTCCCAGCGTCCGTCTAAATTTATATGTTGAGGTAAATCCACCCGGTAACTGGAACTCTTGTTGTCTTTAAAAACGTTGAGGCTGGCGTTGGAGGGAAGAGTGATGAAAAACCCTTCATCCTTTGGGCCGTACATGGTGAAATGATGATTTTTGCCATCTTGCGTAGATCTTTTATACATTTTTCAAATCAGATTCCTTGATCCAACTGTTAAATTTCTCGGGCCAATTTTTCCACTGTACAAAAACCTGTTTTTCACCCTTCAAGGTGCGTCGATTCAGAATCTTCTCTACATGATAGACTCTGTCTTTGTCCATCGTTACTTTTTGCAACTCTGCCTCGTAAAATGAACCTTGGATGGCTTCTCCGTCATAATCTGTTAGTTTGTACACAGGTGGTCTGCGGGGTACACAGTGTGATATTGTAAACATTTCATCCGTAAAACTCTGTTCATATTTTTTATCAAACACTCCCCTCAACTTTGAGATCCTGACTATGTCACCCTTCTTAAAATTCATCTTTGGAAGATGTGTTTGAGGTGTACCGTACAAGTTTTGAAACACTTGATCGGTGTTGTCCGAGGTCACCTGCACAGGCCTCATTTTAATACTGGTGTGATAGCTGTGATTATAACCTTTCACCAAGTCTTGTAGGACATTGAGGTATCGCAAAGTGTTGTTTGCTGTAAAATATCTCCACATTCTACCCTTTAAAGTACGATTGAATCTTTCCACCACAGAAGCTTTGAGATCGCTGGCTGTGGAAAAATGAACGATTCCGTATTTTTTCATCAAAACCCCAAAACTTTTATTAAAAAATTCTTTCCCCGTGTCGGTTTGAATTTTTTTGGGCGGCTGACTTTCGGCAAAAATGGATTCAAAGGCATTCACCACTTCCTTTGCGGTTTTTCTTTTCAGAGCCCTCACGTAAGCTTTCTTGGAAAATACATCTATGACCGTTAATAAATAATTGTACCCATCATTGTGCTCAGACAGGGCCTGCATATCGCACAGGTCAGCCTGAAATTGATTTAGCGGGCGAGACACAAAAACCCAATTTCTAGGAAAATGTATTCTGGCGGGTTTGTGTAGAGTATATGCATCTTGCGTTGATAGGAATTTCTTAACATTTTCTACAGGGATAGTCTTTCCCATTTCATCTTGCACACCTCTACGGAGTCGCTCTACACCGCCAAAGCTACCGTGGTGAGCTGGGGTGTAGTATACTTTTTTCATGAAACGTATCTCAGACATGATAAGGAAGAATGAGAAGAAAAGAGAGGGTTTACAGTATTTATTCATTTTTATTAGCGATGCATCAGTCATTTTAAGTATACATATATAGATATAAAACATTAGCAAACACAATGCTTTTCCAAAAGACAACAACTAACATGAATGAATAATTAAAACAATAGCACACAACATACAAAAGTCTAAATCTACCTTTTTATCATTGTTAAAATCTGAGCCAGTACAGAATGATCCACAGTACGGTAAATGACATTGTGTATTTTTTCAAGCTCAAACATGATATTTACCGAATGATTTTTTAGCACAAGTTTGGTGGTAACATCAACGAGTAGAGCGTAAAATGCAAGCAGATGAGAGGCTCTCACTACATGATTAGCCAGGTCTTTTAAAATTTCTTTAAAGCATTCGGACAAACCAGATTGGCACAAAAATACTGTGTCGCGGATCATCGCACTCCAAAGTACCGGAGCGGGTTGGGATCTTGTTATTGCCAACAAGTTTTCCAGTCTCTTAATGTCCGTGTCTCTGACAAAAACATTGGTGTTTGTAGACGCTGAGACATTGTTCTCAATAACCTGACACAATAGCTTAATTAACTGAGAAATTACCAATTGGCTCTCAATGTCGGCGAGGACCTTTCCAAAGAAGCTCCCCATTTCCGCTTTATTTCTCAAAAACAGAATCAAGGATTTTTCCAAAACTCGGCCATCTCTTCCAGGTGCTCGATCGTAACCCCTTTTTCGCCGACCAGCGTGTCATACATGTCAAATATGGTGTCGTGGATTTTGGACGTTGACCTCAAACGTAGCAAAAGAATCTGCACGGCGGCTCTGACTTTGCGTTCCTCCGTCGGAATGTTGTACAGGTTCAAGAGATGTTTGATGGCCGGAATTAACTTGGGGGTGTAGAGTTTTTTCATCAGTCCATGAAAGTTGTCGTTGTAGAATTCGTGCTCGAGGACATCCAAGCAATCATGCTGCCGCTGGCTGGGATGCTGGATTTTGCATCCGTTGCACGTTTCTCTCTTGTACTTGTCCAGAACGTAGCTGAGAAGATGAAGCACACCCGCTTTTATCGTTTTAGCGAAGTCGAGGGGCCCACTGTCAATCTCATTCCCGCCGCTACCGCCTGATCTGGGCGGGGTCTGATCCTCAGCACTACTTCCTTCTCCGGGTGTAGTCTGATCTGGCTCGGTACCTCCTGAATAATTGTCTTCTGACATTGTCGATTCAGAAGAGGAGGAGGAGGAGGAGGTGGTTGTGGATGATTGACAGGAGTCGGTGATGTGTGTGCAGGGCGCAACCACGACGCAGCAATCTTCCAGTATAGGCGATAAGGACCGAGGGTACGACGATGGACCTCTGCGGTTCGGTGTGGTTAAAGTCATGTCGGAGAAGAGATCCTCCGTGTCAGGCAAGGCGGGGGGAGACTCAGGTGTGTCCATAAACACAGCATCCTGGCACTGACTGTCGGCAAAGAGTTCCTGCGTGTCCGGCGACACCGGAGATGGTGGCGGTGTGCTCAGACACGCGTCGTCCTGGAGTTGCGGATCAGAGAGAAGCTCCTGCGAGACCGATGACTCCAGGGATGGTGGAGGCTCGTCCGAACGCTTTGCATCCTGGTAGTGCTGGTCAGTTTTAGTGTAAGGCCCCCAAAACTTTGAAAGGTCTTTAGGAGTCAGACGGTTGCTTCTGGTGTTTCTCTTGGTAGAAGGCATGGTTCTTCCAGCAGCTTTTTTCTTTCAGTAGTGGATAACTTATGGTTTGGACCGATGTATTTTATAGACTGTAAAAGTATGCCCCTCCTATTTAAAAGGAGGGGGCTAGGGTGGGGGGAGGGTCTAAAATGAAAGATGGTTATTTTTGTACCATCAAAGTATCGCTCCAGACGCGGCAACTGTGAAAAAGTAGGGTAATTTTATCATTGATTTCTTCCATTTTTTCTGACCATGCTACTGCTGGCAGAGTCAAAATGTTGCAAAAAACCCCACATTCTGAGTTGAAAAGATCCAGAACAAAGTAATGTCTTGATCTCTGCTGAGGGGTATTGTCTTTCTGCTTCTTATAACTAGCGCGGTAGAACCAACGGGCTGTGCCTGATGTTTTTGTCAACCAAATACTCACAAATGGTTCTTTTAGCTCACATAAATCGGTGGATGTGGGAAAAGGATTCAGCTTTTGCTTTTTTGTAGTATCAGAAGCAGCTTCTTCTTCTTCTTCATTATTTTTGATGTTTCTAGGGTTAGCTAGTTTTAATACACCCCAGTCATTTGACGACAAATCAGCCGCAGACATTTGCGTGGTTTCATAAACATTCTTCTGATACAGACAGAGTTCACCCGTCTCATACTTGAATACGTACCCCCAGCTCCCGCGTTCATCATAACTTTCAAGTGACCACTCTTGATGCAAAGGAAATGGAGGTGGTGTCTGAATTCTTTTCAAAAACACCAAAGACTTTTCATGCTGACCGGCAATACGTTTTGATTCTTGTAGAATTGTAATAACAGTTTCACTAATGTTACCTTTAGACATGGTCAAGCCAGTGTGTGTGCGTGTGTGTGTGTGTCCAAAGGTTGTATGTTCAAGCCACGCTAATGTGCATAGAGACGAGCAAAGTAGGTCAGGTTTTTTTTTTTTTTTTTTCATTTTGGCGGGTGCAATAAGGCGGGACTTCCGGTTTGGGAAGGCGGGACTTCCGGTTTGGGGGCGGGACAAAGGGCGTGACGTCACACCTGTCAAAAGTTTGAGTGATTGTATGTACTATCTCTCTCTAATATGGTGCGTTTGTCCGTTACTTTGCTAGCTGCAGTGTACTTCCTGTTTACAGTGGCGCTACATATTTTGGCGGGATGCCGTACCAACCACAGTAAAACAGTAGAAGAAGAAGCATTGCCAGCGTGTTTCTGTTTACATCACGTGCACCAATCATTGCGAGTCAATGCGAGAGCAGGATGAGCTTCTCAGAGTGCAATTACGCGCATTATTTTTGTCTCCAAAAGATGCATCAGTGAAGCTAAGCTAACACTGCGACTGGATTTTAACGGACTGTGACTGGGACAGGTCAGCCAAACTATTGCACGGTATGTTGTTGTAAATAAGCAGCTTGTTGCTGCTGCTGAGTCACTGCTAACAGCAGCTCATTAGCCTGATATGTTTAGCATTGTGTAGCTGAGAAAAATGCTGTGAATTTGTTTTTCCACATTTATTTTTACAAGCATTTTCAACAGCAGAATGTGCACCTGGAATATGCACAGCTTACTTTACATTACTGTGCTAAGGCTGAAAATTTACTGTTTTAATTTTGGAGCAGCTGTTTTGTGCTTTATATGCACATCATTTATCATTGTTTTATAGCAGTTGATCAACAGTGGATTATTATATTATTACAGCACTAATATGAAGCTGTATGGACACAAATGACCCAAAATAAATAATACACTCTTTAATTCTGAGTAACTCAAAAGTTACCTTATCCAGTAACGCATTAATTTTTGATGTAAGTAATCAAAATAGTAACGGAGTTACTTTGTGAATGAAGTAACTAGTAACGGTAACTAGTTACTTTTTTCAGTAACTAGCACAACACTGGTAACAAAGGACATCAAAGCCATCATGAACAATAAGAAGAGGGCTTTCAGAGATGGTAATAGGGTGGAGTTGAGAAAAATACAGGGGGGCCTTAAAGGGACAATCAGAGAGGCTAAGGTGGAATATGGCAGGAAGCTGGAGAAGAAGCTTCAGCAAAACAAAACCAGAGAAGTCTGGAAAGGGATGAGGACCATCACTGGTTTTAAGTCAGCCAGCAACAGAGGGTTGGAAGATAGTGTGGACCAGGCCAATGAACTAAATCTGTTTTTCAACAGATTTGATACTGCGGCTAATGTGTGTATGTCTTCATCTCTTGATGAGCTCATGTTTGATCCTGAGGATCACAAATGTCTACAAAACAACAAAAGAAGACACACATGTCCAGCCATGTGCCAGGCCAAAGGAAGGACAGACAAGATAACGACTGGACAAAAATGCTGAGAAAATCTATGTTCCGGGCTGAAGTCAGCAGACCGCTGGGGTTTGTTGGTTTGAATGATGTCTGTGCACCTTCAGAAAGAGGGCCTTCTTCAGACCACAGCTGTATATTAGATGAGTACCTGTTATTTCTATTGACTTGATATGATTTGTTGATTCATTTCTGTTCATTTAAAATATGTTAATACATTGATTAATTCAGCAAAGCAAAACCTCTGACTCTGTCTTTCTGAATGCAATCCCAAGTTTGAACACAAGAGTATCTTCACTCTAACAGCACAAAATGTTCTGTGGTACGTACCTTGGTTTTTATCATTCGGTTCAGCATGTCCACTAAGTGAAGGAAGAACTGAAAAAAAATGTTTATTGTGATTTTGCATAAACATCAGTAATTATTTATATATATATATATATAATATATATAACATATATATTATGATATAACATAATGCACATTCATTGTTGAAAACATATTGGTCCAGTTAGATTGATTGAATGGCCATGAAGCCCATCACTGCCAGCCAATTGATGAAGCCACCATTCAGAGAAAGTAAATAAAGAGTTAACAGCAGAGCCCTGTAAAGTGATGTGGCGGGGTGATTTCCAATGACACTGGAACGTTTGAGGGGTTCTAGTAGTTACAGTAAAGTCCAGTGGAGGGCAGTAATACACCTTGTGGCGTCCACTTTGCCGGAAATTAAGAAGAAGCAGTGACACGGCGGGAAGACGAGCTTAAAGAGGCAGTATAATGAAAAATTTCTCTTTATAATGGTTTTTCTACAATGATATACATTCTTTTAGTCTCATTCAGAAGGCCAAAGTTGAAAAAGTTCTGTTCCTCCCTCCCTTGTTATTACACATTTTGTAAAAAGTCAGCTAGAAACAGACGAGTTGGATTTTCCATTAGTGAGGGGTCAAATGAAAATAGTTTTAAAGATTATTGTAGATCATTTGCTAAATGATTATGTTTGTACAAACAGAGCCACCATACTGAGGAAGTGCATGTTACATGTTGTGCCTGCAGAGGGGGCATTCGGTTCACTGCGTGTTGACAGACTGCATGTGATGCTACGGTGTGTGTCCACGGAGGTGCGTAATAAAAGTATTCTGGTGAGACCATCATCACGTCTCATCCTTTAGACTCATGCTCATCAGGTGCTCCTAGCAAGACAAACAACAAACTGTTTACATGGTGTCAGAATCTGAACAGACTCTCCTCCTGTGAGTACCTCCTTAGCATTCCGCTGGATTTTGCTAACTGGGAAGCTAACCAGAGCCACGTTGCGTCTCTGAAATGGCGGAGGGATTTCGCAGACCAGACCCAGTAGTTTTTGACGGGAATGTCGCTGAGAACTGGCGGATATTCGAGAGGGAGTATGACATTTTTGACGCTGCAGCACACTTCGACAAGCCTGCAAGTACTAAGGCCTATATCCTCCTCAATCTTGCGGAACCGGAGGCCATAGAGCGGGAGCGCTCGTTCGTCTACGCGGCTGAGGTGCATGCTGTGGGCGGAGATGGAGCTATTATCACCCCTGCTGAGTCCAGAGAGGACCCAGAGTGCCTGAAACTGAAATTTCGTGAAATCTGCAACCCTCAAAGCAACAAAACAATGGAGAGGCACAAGTTTCATTCCAGAAATCAAAGACAAGGTGAGAGCATCGAGTTGTTTTTCAGTGATCTGAGAATTAAAGCCAAGAGCTGCCATTTTGGAGATTTAGCTGATGAGCTAATCTGTGACCGAATAGTCTGTGGCATCACCAATGATTCTCTGAGGAAGACACTTTTGAGAGACAGTGACTTGAGCTTAAATAAAGCTACTTCCATCTGTTGTATTCACGAAATGACAGATGAAAGCAGCAAGACACTCGGTATAAAAGCTACCAGTGTTGACAGCATAAAGCCATTTTCACACTGAAAGCAGCAGCCTAAACTACAACAGCTGTCACTGCATAGGACTATATCGAACTGTAATAACTGTGGGGGCAGCCATGCAGCTAAGCGGGAAAAGTGTCCAGCTTTTGAACAACAGTGCCACAACTGTAAAAAGTTTAACCATTTCAAAAAATGCTGTAAGTCCACACCACGCAGCCGGCCCAGTTTCAGTAAAAGCACTCTCAGACACTCAGTGCATGACGTAGCAATAGAGGAGCCTGCCACACTCAGTGAAGATTATTTTTATGTGGATGGTGTTGACGTCGACAAGAACATCGATGTCATAAATCCTCAAAATGATAAAAAAGATGAAGGATTTGTAACAGTACACATCAACAACAAGCCCATTGAAATGAAAGTTGACACAGGTGCTAAATGCAATGTGATGTCTCAAAAGACATATAGCAAAGTTTTAAAGCTGAAGCAACCTGTAGTTAAAGAAAACGCCACAAACCTTGTTGCTTATGGTGGCAGTAAGATTGAAACTAAGGGCCTTGTTACATTATCCTGCAGTTTAAAGGGGCAGTGCCATGCTTTACTATTCTTCATTGTAGACAGAGAAGTACAGCCTCTACTTGGATTCCGTGCTTGTGTTGACATGGGAATTGTGACAATGAGCCATGATGTTCACCAGCTCACTATGGACACTAACACAGATTTTACAAGGCAGATCAAAACACAGCACAGTGATTTATTCAATGATGAACTTGGAGAGCTGCCTATCACATACTCTATGACAGTGGATCCCAGCATTCAGCCTGTCGTCCGCCCTGCTCACCGCATTCCAGTCGCGATGCAAGAGAGAGTTAAAGCTGAACTAGATCGTATGCAAATCATAGGTGTAATAACACCTGTCACAGAGCCCACTGATTGGGTTTCATCAATGGTGGTAGCACATAAGAAAGACAAAGAACAGATCAGATTGTGCATCAACCCAAAAGACCTTAATACAGCTCTAAAAAGACCCCACTATCCCATGCGTAGTGTTGAGGAAGTCGCAGCACAGATGGCTGGTGCGACTGTGTTTTCAGTCTTAGACGCTAAAAATTCTTTCTGGCAAATACAGCTCGATAAGAAATCTTCAATGCTAACAACATTCAGCACACCCTTTGGACGCTATAGATTTCTACGCATGCCTTTTGGCATAAACTCTGCCAGCTAAGTGTTTCAGCGTTCTATGGAGCAGCTATTTTCTGGCTATGCATGCTCAGTGATTGTCGATGACATCATCATCGGAGGTCGGGATGTTGCTGAGCATGATGCTAACCTAAGGAAAGTGCTTGATCGTGCAAAGGAGATTAACCTCAAACTGAATCCAGCAAAGTGCAAGTTTCGCCTGGATCATGTAGGTTATGTGGGTCATATTTTCACAAGTGATGGCCTTAAAGCCGACCCAGCAAAGACCGCTGCGATCAGAGACATGCCAGTCCCGAGTGATGTTACTTCATTACAACGTTTATTAGGTATGGCTAACTACCTTGGAAAGTTCATCCCAAACTTTAGTGACATCGCAGCCCCGTTGAGGAAGCTTACTCACAAAGACACCGCTTGGTGCTGGTTTCAGCAGCATCAGGAGGCTTTTGACCATCTCAAAGCTTGCCTATCAAGCCCACCAGTACTGTCATATTACGATGTTAAACAACCCGTCACACTCACGTGCGATGCCTCGTGTTTTGGACTTGGAGCTGCCTGCCTGCAAAACGGTAAACCTGTGGCTTTTGCTTCACGCACCCTCACAGACACAGAAACTCGATACGCACAGATCGAAAAGGAGCTGTTGGCTGTTGTTTTTGCCTGTTGAAAATTCAAGGACTATGTGTATGGTAAACCCATTGTGGTAGAGACCGACCACCAGCCCCTGGTGACGATTTTAAAGAAATCCATCCATACTGCACCAGCTCGTCTCCAGAGAATGATGTTGAGATTACAAAGCTACGACATAACCTTAGTCTACAAGAAAGGTAAACTCATGTATGTGGCAGACACACTTTCAAGAGCTCCAGCTACCAACGTTCCAGTGAGTACAGCTGAAAATGATTCCTTTGAAGTTATGTCTGTTAGTGTCATCTCAACAGCGCGCCTCGAGGAACTCAGAAAATACACAGGAGAGGATGCAATGCTAAAGAAGCTCACTACAGTCATTCAGAGAGGATGGCCCTCCAGAGAAAACCAGCTCCAGCCTGCCATTCGCCCCTTTTTCCCCTACAGGGATGAACTGACTGTGGATGACGGCATCATCATGAAGGGACCCAAAACTGTTATTCCTCAGTCCCTGCAAAACGAGTACATAGACATTGTACACAAAGGCCACCCTGGTGCGGATGCAACCAAACGCCGAGCCAGGAGCATCATATTTTGGCCAGGTATGTCAAAACATATCACTGAAAAGCTGTCTTCCTGCTCTGTTTGCAACAGCACCAAACCCCATCAACAAAAGGAACCTCTCAAGCTCCACCCCGTTCCTGATCTCCCCTGGTCGACAGTTGCAGCGGACATTTTTGATTGGCATGGGAAACACTACCAAGTACTGGTTGATTCTTACTCAGGATGGTTTGAAATCGATCTTCTTCGTGACATAACATCAGCGGCCGTGATCACAAAATTAAAGAGACATTTCTCAGTACACGGTACACCCCACATTCTGCTCTCTGATAATGCTAGACAATACACCAGTCAACAATTCAAAGACTTTGCAAAACAGTGGGACTTCAAACACACCACAAGCAGCCCAGAGTTTCCACAATCAAATGGACTCGCTGAGAGAGCGGTGCGGAGTGCTAAACAACTGATGGAGCGATCTTACAGAGATGGATCAGACGTGTTTCTGAATCTTCTTAACCTCAGAAACATCTCCCGTGACCAAACACTTGGCTCGCCAGCTGAACGCCTGATGTCACGACAGATTCGTGCAGCCATTCCGGTGAGCACCAAGCTGTTGGAGCCCAGCTCAAAGCCAGCTATGCAGATCGCCGCCCAGCTACACAATAGGAGACTCGTTTTAAAGCGCTATTGTGACGTTTCAAGCCGACCCCTTACGCCTTTGTCTCCAAGTCAGGTTGTCAGAATGCAGACCCCGAAAGGTTATGATAATCTAGGGATCGTAAAGGAGACCTGCAAAGAGCCCCGTTCTTACATCGTTGAGTCCAACGGAGCAAAATACAGGAGAAATCGTCGCCACATCCTTCCTGTTGCAGAGCCTCCACCTCCACGACCCCAGGATGACACCTTTGTGACGCAGAACATTGCCCGTTTTCAGCTGAGCAATGCTCCCCCTTCATCTGACAGTGTTCCCCCGATCATGTATCATGTGTCGAGGCCACATGATACATCTCCTGCAAGACCTACACGCGCACAGGCCGTTTTTCAAGGCAGTGTGAGTTCGCCATATGTAACACGTTCAGGTCGTATTTCAAGACCAAATCAAAAATACCTGCTGTGACATGTGTTTGAACAAAAAAAACAAAAAACAAACGTGAAGTGGAAGTGTGTGTGATTGTTCTGATGCATTTAATACACAAGTTATGTTGTGTTTTTGGAAGTGTGTTGACAGTTCAGATTTATTCAAGGTATTACAAATTTTAAAGCCAGTGGCTAAGTTGTGATTTTATGTTACACTATGATAATGGAGCGATGTTTTGTTTGTATAAGGCTACAAGCTAAAGAGAAAGGATGTAGATCATTTGCTAAATGATTATGTTTGTACAAACAGAGCCACCATACTGAGGAAGTGCATGTTACATGTTGTGCCTGTAGAGGGGGCATTCGGTTCACTGCGTGTTGACAGACTGCATGTGATGCTACGGTGTGTGTGCACGGAGGTGCGTAATAAAAGTATTCCGGTGAAACTATCATCACGTCTCATCCTTTAGACTCATGCTCATCAGGTGCTCCCAGCAAGACAAACAACAAACTGTTTACAATTATCATCTATCAAAATGATTGTTCTAATAATGTATGTTCTCAAATGTACAATACTGCAACAATCTAGAATAAAAAACTGAATTGCTTCTAGTTATTGGACGGTTTTACTCAGTTATTTTGTATTTGACATTTATTTGTTAATTCACTTTACCATTGTGTGTTGTGTGATTCAGATGTACCAGCTTGATTAATGAAGCAGTAAAACAGTGTCTCATAATGTTAACTGACTGTGAGACTTTGACTGTATTAAAAAACTTGGCTAAGGCTGAATGACATATGGTTTTATGATTTTGCACTTTTTCTTTTTCTGAGACTGGTTTTGAGTTGAATGATTTAAAATAGCTCTGAGACATCTATTGTGAAAGCTGCTGTATTCTTGAAAATATCACCAAATGACACTGGGTATGAGTCATAGACATGGTTTGTGCTGTCTTAAATCATTGTAAAATTCAACAATAACTGTACAAGAAGTGTTAAAGGATGTTGGCATAAAGTGTGTGCTACTCCATTGTACATCTTGAAACTCGATATTAATGTATTTGTGTAACATTGTAATGAAAAGCAATAATGCATTCATTTTCATTTAGAGTATTGTAAACACTAGATTGGGAGAAGACGGTTGTCCTTAGAACACCCTCACTTTTAAAATTGTTGCTCCACCTAAGACTGAGGTGGAGATAAAGAGGTTATGAACAGTGTCTGGAACATCTTGTTTCATGTATATGAACCTAGGTCTGAATAAACATGATAGATATGCATTTATGTTATCAATAGGTAGTAAATTATATGCTTGACAAATCATTCTCAGAAACTTCTTCTGGACTATAAGCAATTTGTTGAGATATCTGGGACAATTCGCCATCCAGACAATGTTACAGTAATTAATAAATGAAAACAAAAAACTGTAAAATACAGTTAAATGACCTGAGGAGTGAATTAAGGAACAAACCAGAAACAACATTCATGCACAATTCATACCCATTCATACGAGGCAATGTGGGTAAAGTGCCTAGCACAGGGGTCTGCAACCTGTGGCTCTGGAGCCACATGTGGCTCTTTGACTCTTTTGCAATGGCTCCTTGTAGCGTTTAAAAAAATATGGTATTGATGATTAATGACAATAACTTAAAAAAAAATTATGATAAAAGAATTGGTTACCCTAAAAATGAATCACATTGTGCAATAACTTTGCCACCATCCTACTTCACCTCCTGCAACATCTACAGATCATCAACTTTCCTGCACCTGTGGCTAACCTTAAGTTTTAAATCCCTGGTAAGATAACTAAACCAACAAAAACACTATTTTGGAAGAAAATAGAGATTTTAATTGTGTGGGAAAAGATTTATTTAATTGCCAACATGTCGGCTTAATATGCATAATGCATGCTTGATTTGTTGCAAGAAATTAGCTATTAGCATGTGTTGACTGACATGATCACTCACATGTCAACAAATTCAAGTTATTTTTGTAGCCCTTCAACTCCATTAACTCATAAAATTAGTTTATATTTTTTTAACTGTATGGAATCTTAACACTGTATTGTCTTTATTGAGAATGTTTTTTTTTTTTTTTGGCTCCAGGAGGACTTTAATCCAGGCGAGATTAGGCAAAATGGCTCTTTTGAGAGTAAAGGTTGCAGACCCCTGGCCTAGCACAACAACAATGACTGTAATAGAGTGGGATTTGAAACCCCAACCCTTCGGTTATTGAACGATCCACTTTACCACTGAGCCTCAGTTGCCTACAAATTGGGTGGATTAAACTAATTAAATGTCAGCATTATTATTTAACATTTTAATTTGTTCATTTGGATAAAGTTTGTTCACGTTACAAAACATTTTGAAGTTGCATTTTTTTTCACTTTGAGGGTTAGCTTGTTTGGCAGAAACAATTTAGATAATTTGTCATTAACATTTTTGATCATTGTCTTAAAATTCAAATGAGAAGCTATACATTTGTGTCATCCGCAAACAATGCCAGGAAGAATTTAGTTCAAGACATTGTGATATAATTGATATAGATAAAACATTTCCCTGGACAGAACTTTGGGTTTCTTAGATGAAAACCCATTGAGATATACATATTGTTTTCCATTCACCACATGGTAACCATAGTAAACCATTTCAGTGCAGTGCCATCTGTTCCATGTCTGGTAAATTTGGCACTTAGTATTTCATGATGACTAATTGTGTCCAAGCCTATACTTCATTGAAGGAAGACTCTCAGAGCTAGTGTTGTGGTGGTCAAGACCGGTCTTGGTCTCGAGACCAAATTTTAAAGGTCTTGGTCTTGTCTCGGTATCTGAAGCATTTTGACTCGGTCTTGTCTTGGACTCGGGCTGCCCGGACTCGGGATTTTCCGTCAAGACCGTTCGAGACCAGCACTAATTCCTGCTATTTTTAAACTTTTTTATAATGTGATAATAACACGGAGAAGAACGGGATAAAACAATGCTTTATTTATTATTTAATCCACCCTGTATAATGACCACAACCTTCCTTAATGTGACTGAGTGACGTGTGTGACACTCATACGTGTGTGGCTACGGTGTCAGTTTGGACCGCGGAGCACAAGGGAGATATGAACTAATCACTGGTAAAAATCCCAGTAAAACTCCAGAAAACAATCACCAGTAATAAATATTATCTCCCTGGTAAAGACAGTAGCTCTAAAAACTGGTAAAATGATAAACTGATGATATTACAGCCTGTGAAGGCTGGATAGGGGACGCACTTACTCCGCCTCTGGGTCCTAGTGCCAGCCGAGCGGTGAAGCCTGTTCCGTTTACCGTGTTTAGTGAGGTCCGTGTGTGTTTAATAAGTCTGTGTGTGTTTAATAAGTCCGTGTGTGTCCGTGTGAAAGTCTGCATGTTTATGCATCTGTCCATCCACTCTTTTCATTATATCCATGTCTTTTAAGGCTTTATTACATAATGTCGGCTGTAGTCCGGGCCGCCGCCATCTTGGATTATGTCGTCACCAGCGCGTCATCGCCGCAGAGTTGCACAAGCCAGAATGACTCAAATAACTAAAGAGGTTTTATATTAGTCTATTTTCTTTTTAAAGTGGTGTTTTTTTTGTGGCTTTAGACTCCAATTACATTTATGTATATAATATGTTCCCCACAATATAAACTGGTTCACAATATAATTATTTTTATAGTTTCTGTTTCCACTGTATCCAGAATAATAATAATTCTCAACAATAACTATTGATTAATTTGTCACATGACTTTTCCAGTGTTTGAGTTTGTTTTATTTAGTTTCACATCTACCTGTAGCTCTATGTTTTTTACACTGCTGACAACTTGTTTGTAGTTTTATTTCAGAAAGTTTCACTTTTACAGTTACAGTTGGAAACCTTTGTTAATTGAATATTCTAGTTATATTACAGCAACCAAATTAAACTATATCAACTAAGTGAATTAATAAAAATAACCTGTGTAAAGGCTTTTTCAAATAAAAAAAATATCTTATGAAATCTGTGACCTGTTGACCTGCACAACTGAAAGAATCAGAATCAAGAATCATTATTTCTTGGCAGAAATACTTTTAAACACTTGCTGTACATTCAGCTGACATAAAAATATTGTTTTCAAATATGTAGAATAATTGTGAATTTATCAGTAGCAGTAGTAGTTTTAATATTTTAGTTAATTTTTTGCAGGCACCTTTTTTGTCCGTCAAATGTATTTAAAATAAACTAAAATTAAAGAGAGAATGTTATTTAACTGTTGAACCTTGTCATAATTTTATTTATTTATATATTTTTTTAAATTGAAAAAAAATAATGTTTATGGTCTTGGTCTCGGCTTGTCTCAGTCTTGGTCTTGACTCGGTCTCGGCTCCCGAAAGTCTTGGTCTTGGTGCATTCTGGTCTCGGGCAAGTCTTGGTCTCGGATAGTGCGGTCTTGAACACAACACCACTCAGAGCAAATGTTCATTTTTTGACAAACCAGCGATGAGATTTAGAAAGAGATGAAACAAGTAAGACCCCAAACACAAAACATGTATTGGAGCTGCATTTCCTGGTCCTAACACTAGACGAAGCTGTCAGGACAAAGGCAGGTAATCCATCAAATAGAACTAATAGAAGATGAAAAGATAATTTCTCCGTTATCGGCTGATAACTTCTGAGAAGGATAGTTATGAGGTTTCCTTCCAGAATCTAAATCTACAAACATTCAGCTTAGTAGTTTATGTCTGTAAATCAATGCTTAACGTCTTCTCTACAGCAGAACAAACAAAACAAGGAGATGGGGCAGAACGCAGGTTCTCCTCTTACTCACCAAACCGGGACTTTTTCTCTTTCTTCTGTTGCTGAGGAGCTGCCTTTGATGTCAAAGTGCTGCTCTGAAGTTCTCCGTGGTTTTCCTCCAGAATTTCATTAAAGACCTTCGTCAGTTTAGAGAGCTCAAAGTTCTGCTGACACAGAACTCGGTTCTGACACTTTTGGATCATTTTGGATATGTGCTGCATGTTCTGCTGGCACCTGTTAAGGATAAGAAAAATGCGTGATAGATCAACTTTAGTGTCATACATGTACAAGTTGTAGAGGGTTTAGTAAGTTTTATTCTTCATTTACCGTATTTTTCGGACTATAAGGCGCACTTAAAATCCTTTAATTTTCTCAGAAATCGACAGTGCGCCTTATAATCAGGTGCGCCTTATGTATGAAATTAATATGTCAACATGTTTTAGTACAACTTTGGTAAACTATGAAGCGGCACCTCTTGATGGATTTTTGGCGCTTTAGGGCTACCGTAGTCAAGCGCCTCGTGGAGTGATATGTACCTGTACTGTGCTTCAACATACTGAACTCAAAATGTGAGTGTAATGTTCTATATTTTATGTGTTAAACCTGAAAAATGTTGAGTTATTGTTAATGAGTTGAATAAAGTTTGACTTATCTGACTATTTTGTTTCACTTATAATAATATAAAACCGGTGCGCCTTATAGTCCGGTGCGCCTTATGTATGAAAATAGACCCATTCGTTGATAGTGCGCGCCTTATAGTCCGAAAAATTTGTTTTGGGGTGACACCTCTTTAGAAAAAGGAACAACACTGTTTATCAGTCATTAGTACATTAACATTATCAACAGGTTAATATTCATACAAACACTACAGGGCTGAACAATTTTTGAAAATAAATTGATTTTTTTTCCGAGAGCCTCTTGTGTATTTTTCAATGAACACAAGAAATAATCATTCTGTTTCATAATAAACAATCTCAGATTTATTTAAACTTTAAAGAAATATGAAGTGTAAATTTTAAAGCACAGATTACAACAATAAAGCAAATAAATCCGTGGCTTTACCTCTTCAACATTAGGGATGGGTATATTACTCTTATTGATACCTTACTCTTTTTTTTTTTTAAATCAATGGAAAAACAAAAAAACAAAAACAAATAATGATCAATCTGTTTATTTTTGAATATTTTTAACAATATGGCACACAAAATAAATGAAATACATAAGTAGTTCTAAAAACACTATAAATGTATTAATAAAACAGTAAAAAATACCATATAAATAACTTTTTTATATTAACAAAACACTAAACCAACTGACTAAATACAAATATTCTAATCAAGCATATCAAACAACTTAACAGCTGCGGCTGCACTGGCTCGTGACAAGGCTAATGTTGATTTACCCCTAATTATGATCGCAAGTCACTATTCGAACTAAACGTTGCCGGCAGCCAAGGCACGGTAGCGGCCGATGTGCGGGGAAACCTACGTAGCCTAGGACCGCTATGCCGTGAAGACCCAGCGACCCAGAAAGTAGCAGGTTTGCCTGCCAGCACTCGCCGCCACTGGAGCAGACGAAGGCAGCGCAACAGACGACAGAAGAGTGGCTGCCATAGAGGACAATCGGCTAGGCTTAAGGCTAAGCCGTGGAGAACCCCACACGGCGTGCACACACACCTCATCTGCTGCTCTGTTTCTGCAGCAGAACACACTTATTGTTTTACTGTAGTGTGCAGTTTTCTGGCTGAAAACAATAAATGTGTAGATAGCGTCTACAGACACGTCTACTCATGAAGCGACGCGAAGAGGCGAGCACTGTCCACAGTAGCCCCTCCCATCAGTCAGCTCTGCATACGGGTTCTTAAGGAGGACTTGTCAAGGTGTGTAGGTGTGGTGTGGACCAAAATGCCGAGAGAGATGGTGGCAGAATGCAAGCATAACGTTCTTGGAACCAGTCCATGTTTATTCCAAAAACAACCAAAAGGGCAGCACGAAGAAACCAGGGAACAAATGCAGCGCTTAGACAAGGCCGAAGAGCTGGACTCTGGCGGCCTCCCGAGAGGCGGCACAGGCGAGACAGACGGTGACACCTCCGACGGGCCAGACGAAGAAGGCTCTGGTGAGACTAGACAACCTCTGCCGAGACAGATGGGACAACCTCTGTCGAGACAGACGAAGAGGGCTCTGGCAAGCTGGTTGTTGGCGGCCGGGTGCGGGGAGACTCAGGGACCCTAGTCTGGAACGCTAGAAACAGGGACGCTAGCCTGGAAGATAGGGGACTGGCGGTGCTGGGCCTTCTTCTTGAATCGACCTTTCTTTTGCAGGCTTCGTTGTCCTCCGAAGGCCAGTCACGTCCCCAAGTAGGGGTCTCTGACAGGATCCTCCTCTGGCAGAATCCTGCCCGCCCTGGCCTCATGGGAGAAGCTTTGGAAGTATAAAATCCTCTCCACAAAGTTCTTCTCAGCTGGGTCCACTGTTGGCTGGATCATTCTGTCAAGGTGAGGTGTAGACCCAAATACAGAGAGAGAAGGTGGCAGAACGAAAGCATAGCATGCTTGGAACCAGTCCATGTTTATTCCAAAAACAACCAAAAGGGCAGCATGAAGAAACCAGGGAACAAATGCAGCAGGACATGAGGAGGGTAGACAATGACATTAAGACAGCAACACAATGTGTCCAAGCACTCAGCTAAATAGTGGAGGAGGCCTGATTGGGAATGGGCCACACCTGTGTGGAAACAAGAAGGAGCTAATCAGTCACCAACCAAGCACACAGACCTCACTGGGGGGTGGAGCCACAATCAGGAATACCTGAAACACAGACAAGAGTTAAACACAAGAGGCCAGACTCAAACAAAATAAACAAAGACAGAATAACTGAAACAGGACCACAAGGGCTAAATAACAAAACTAAACAGAACGTGACAGGACTGACAGGCAGTACGGCAGAATTAATGCTTGTCTGAGGCTTGAGGATTAATGCAACCTTAAAAGTGCAGGTAACAGGGCCGATAAGGATGTAGCTTGTCAGTCCAAAAAAAAAAAAAAAATCGCAGCCTTTGCGATTCGAAAATTGCATTTTATGATATCGCAAGAATATCGCAAATGCGATTAATTGTTCAGCGTTAGCGTTATGCTTGCTAAACTAAGGCTAATGCTAGAGTACATAAAATAAGGAAAGAAAGCTTAGTAAAAGAAAGAAAGATAGAGAAATCAAATCAACAGAGCAGGATGGGATATAGAGGCCTGTGTGTGCATGTGTGTGTTAGCTTCTATAGTTTGATCAGTATGACAATGAGATGTGTATGCATTTTAAGCATGAAAAGTTTGGTGAATGTTGTCACTTTTTTGATACTTTTTTTTTATGCAGCATATAAACACTGACAAAGATGAAAAGACAAACAAAGCAAAACAAAACATCAGAAAAAGAACATGCTGGAATGCCATGTTTGTATAGATTGTTCCTGCAATAATGTCAGTGTGATAGTCCTTATCCTGTCGTTGATGTGTGTACAGTTCATTTCTCTCACTTTTTCGGCATTGTTCCTCTTGAGTCCTTATCTTATGGGTCAAATGCTCCATTACATATATTTCATTCACAATTTTCGGTCATCTTATGTTGGTGGATCAGGTTTGTACCATTTTTTTGTTATTGCTTTTTTACAATACTAACAAAATGTTCAACAAATATCTGTCTTCTTTTAACACAACATTCCCTGTCATACTGTCAAAGTAAAGTAATATACATGACTTCCAACAAAATTATCTCCAAGCACGTGATGATGTGGTTGACTGTTGTGTTCTCCAAATATGTAACCAATCATCTTCAGAAATATTCACTCCCAGCTCTTTTTCCCATTTCAACCTTACATATGAAGTTGTATTCCCTCTTGTATATTCCAATTATGGTCCTGATTATTCCATTATTATTGAAATTTACATTAAGCTTTATTTCTTTGTCAAAATAGTCCCTTATTTGTAAATATCTGTAGTGATCCTGATTGTTTAATTTTTGTTTTTGTTTAATTTCCTGAAAACTGAAACTGAAAAATTCCCATTTTTAATTAGGGTACACATTGCTGTTATTCCACATGAAATCCATTGTTTAAATGTCTGGTCAAAAGAACCAGGGATGAAACGCCTTTCATAGGCTAACCATTGAATTAGTCTAAGCTCTTTCTCCAGTCTATGTTTTTGTACTAACTTAAACCACATTTTTAATGTCAATTGGGTGACAGTGTCCACATGTTTAACCATACTTAGTGCTTCTTCTTTGTCTCCAATAAGACTTTGAATTTCTCTTCCTTGTACAAATTCCTCAAAATTTTTCCATTTTGCTACATATCACACCAACAAATTACAGGTCTAATTTGTGCTGCATGAAAATATTTCTTTCCGGATCTGTTTTGTTTTCAATTTGATTCTTGGTCTGTGACCATTCCATATATACCTTGAAATGATTTTATCCCATATTCTAAATTGTTTCTCAGGTATCTAGTAGTAGCAGTAGTAGAGGAAACAAGGGAGAATATACATTTTTATGGTCTCTATTCACGGGCCAATGTCTAATGGAAGGACAGCCCACCTATCCATATCATTCATATATTATATCTTTGATATAATTGGCTTTGTATATTTCGTCGATTCTTTGTGTTTTGGTGATGCCAAGACATTCCATTTTTGTTGCATTCTAATCCAAATTATATTTTAATTGTATGTGTTTATAGGGATGATAATTGAATGATAAAATTTGCGTTTGAGTCAGATTCAGCTTATATCCCGAGCAGAAACCAAACTTTTTCCAACTGAAACGTTGGTAATATGAGAATACATGTGTCTGGTTCCTCTAAATAACAGATCACGTCATCAGCAAAAAGCCCAATGGTGTGTAATTCTCTCCCAACCTTTATCAGGGGATGGGAATTGATAAGAATTTAGTGATTCCGATTCCATTATCAATTCTGCTTATCGATTCGATTCCTTCCCAATTCTCTTATCGATTCTCATTGGGTAGAGGAATGAAATAATACAAATGGATTTGTTTACTTTAACTCTTTATTATCTTATCAATAATAATATAAGCAATGTATTAAACTTTGGCTACAAACATTTGAGAATATTTACAATGCTCCATCTGAACTTGAACAACTTGATCCAAAACTAATTCACACACAAAACAAATAATTATTTTGTAAAAAAAGAACATATTAACCAAAAGTACAGCTGCACTAATTGTTATGTATTTAAACGGTAAAGCTGTTGTTTAATCTTTGTTCACATTTCTATAAATGGACGTTCGGAGAAGCCGTCCCCTGGTTGTCATATGTGACATCATCAGCCATGTGTGAACGTGTGAAAGAGCTAACTAAATAAAAAAAGAAAGAAAGACCAAACTAAAGACAACGATCAGTACCAATCCGTTTTCCCTTGTCTGATTACTTGTTATGAGGACACAACAAACTGGTGACAAGGTGTGTGTTATTGCAGAAGTTTGTTGTTTTTGGAAGAAAAGTCAGTGCACGAAGCAACTTCAACGCAGAACCCGTAAGTGAGTAGCGTAGCAACAGAGACGCAACAAACACAGCACGGAGGACAGCACAGCTGTGGGTGGAGGAGGTGGATTCTCCGCAGTGGAAAGCGAACAACTACTGTATATGGTGAAAGGAGCTTCACTTGGTGCTAGCATAAACACAATATACATGACCTGGATGAGTTTATTGTTATGTATTTGCAACGTAAGAGGAACCGATTCCTAGGGATTGGATTACTGGGACCTGGTTCTCAGAAAGAACCGGTTTTTGATTCCCATCCCTACCTTTATGCCTTTAAGGTCTTTATTCTGCCGGATTGCTTGGGTGAAGGGCTCTATGAAAACTGCAAACAAGGTTGGTGATCAGCAACAACCCTGCCTGGTAGACCGTTCTAAGGTTATGCTCTCAGTCAGGCTGCCGTTTATTCTTATCCTTTCAGTTGGTCTTTAGTAAAGTGTTTTAATACATTTAATTGCTTTGTTGTTGAGTCCAAATTGTTTAAGAATCAAGTATAGAAAATTCCAATTAACACTGTTAAATGCCTTTTCCGCATCCAGGCTAATCAAGGCTGCATTTATATTTTTATTTTGGATATGATCTATGATGTGTAGAGTTCTCATAATAATATCATGGGTTTAACTTCCCTTAATAAAGCCTGTCTGATTTTCCTCAATTATGTCACTAATAAAATGCTCATATCTTTTTGAAATAATAGAAGTATACAGTTTATAGTCCGTGTTGAGTAGTGATATAGGTCTGTAATCTGAACAAGTCTCGCTGTTTTTTACTGCATGAAAACTGAGATTATCGACCCTGTGAATGCCTGATAATTCCCGCAAAAGCCCAGGATTATTCGCAGTTATCAGCAGTTCACTGAGAAGTTCGCCTGTGCCGATAATTGTCAGAAACGTACTAGTAGGGGGGTGGGAGGGCACGCCATTTTTATTATAATAATACAAATAATATGAAACAGAAGCTAACAACAGAACACGCTACACATGGCACAGGCTCGTCTGCTAACTTACTACTGTTCATAAAACTTAACTCTTATCGAACTCAAATATCAAAACTACAAGTCATGAAACTCTTTACTTGTTAGTAACTTATTTCTGACGAATAAGTTGTGTTTCTGACTATAAACATACCTGAAAAGAGGAGAAATTATCACAAATGTGATTCAGGTCTACTTCCTCCATCAGGAGCGTTAGTAGAATGAGGAAAACAGAACGTGTGGGGGTGGAGACAAAACCAATCGATCCTAGATAGTCTAACTCAGAACACTCAGTGAATCACAGATAAACATCACTCAATCTGAATTTTAACAATAAAGAATCAAGTAAATCATGTCTATTTAACACTCTTTTAACACTTTTAACTGTCTTTTAACATTGAACTGGTATTTAAGTATTTAAACTCATGAACTCAGTGTTTTAATTTAAATTTTGTGTGCAATTTACAAAACATTACATCCCCAACAACATAAATACACAAAAATTACAAAAAAAAAAACAGCAAAAAAACGAAGCACTAATACACAATAACTCCAGAAATTATACATTTTATAGGAAAAATACTGTACACAAAAAAATGTATATATATAAAGAGGATTGCAGGAAAATACAGTAAAAGACAAGAAAAACAGAAAATACTCCAAAAGCCGTATAAAATGACTACAACTTGCACTTTTTGATCATGTAAAGCACATTGAGTTGCTGTGTGTATGAAATGCACTATACAAATAAATTTGCCTTGCCTTACAAAAATGAAGCAAACGACAACAGTAAGACACAAAATGACTCACAATAGAAGATGACAACAAAAATACACAAAAAGACAAGAAAAACACAAAAAAATGACTCTGCCAACACACAGTACTAACAAACAAGCAAAATAACAACAGAAATACACAAAATGTACTCCAAAAATGCAAAATTACAACACAAATGTGCAACATGACTCCAAAAAACATACATTTTACAGGAAATATATATATATATATATATATATATATATATATATATATATATATATATATATATATATATATATATATATATAGTATACTATAAATTGCTATCAAAACTCCTTGTTCTTTCCTGTGTTAATGCTCACATTGGTCATTATTCTAAAATTAGACGAGAAGCCACATTTTTAATTGGAATAAACCAGCTACCTAATTCGGATTTAAGTTTAATTCGGAATAAAATGTTCATTAGGAATTAAAGCTCCCATACAAACATGTTGGCTCCCAGAGACTTGTGTGTCTTTTCAGTGGAGACAGTCCTGATTTGCATTAGTAGAGATCACAGTATGGTCATTTACATGTGAAAACCTTACCCAGTCCTAGAAGCTGGGGGGGGTGATTTTCTCACCGTGTGCTGTGAGTTTACGGCAATTCCTGGCAGTTATCTGGAGCTGACTGGAACTTCCAGTTGACTCAGAGTTAACGGCAAATTGCAGTGACGAAAACTGCCGGAAATTCCACTTTTCATGCAGTGATTTTTCTTAGGGATCACAGATATTATTGCCTCCTTCCAGGATGGGGGAGTTTCATCATATTCAAGTGTATAATTAAATGATAATTCAAATAGTGGTATAAGTTGTTCTCTAAATGTTCTGTACCATTCAGTTAGGCCTAGAAATATTGTTTTGTTCCACCCCGAGGGGCACGACCTAATTTTTTTATATTTTACATCACAAATATATAGAGATTCCTCAGGAAAAACTTCTCCGGCAACAACCTTGCAGTTTTTGAGAAAAACTATGCTAAAGGTGCCCATTTTGAAAACAGGGAATTTTACACTTTCAAACCTGTTTGTCATCCATCCATCCATCCATTTTTCAAACCCACTTGCTCCTGTTTTACAGGGAACCTGTTTGTCAAATAAACCCAAAACTGCTGAATAACCACTTGAAGTACAAAATAAACCAGTTTGAAATGTGTGATATACCTGAAGTTGCTATCTAGGAACAGCAAACATGATAACATTTTCAAGAAAACTGCTACTGTAGCAATAACATCACAATTACTTCTCATTATGTTATTCCAATTCAAAGGCAATATTTAAGGTAAAATCTGAATAACAAATAGAACTAAGACAAAATATAATGTATTTAAAAAACACTTTTTCAAAATAACTCATTTAATGGTGAATTATCAATTTGCATACACAAACAGTAACTGCACTACATGTACATATTCACAGGAGTGATTATTGTAAACAGTATTTAATTTAGATTTATTCATACTACATATATATGTCCCATATCACATTTATTATCATATACACATCACTAAATATCAATATCACTGTCCTCACTATAGGGCGCACGGTGGCTTAGTGGTTAGCACGTCTGCCTCACAGCAAGAAGGTACTGGGTTCAAGCCCTGGGGTGGACTTGGGTCCTTTCTGTGTGGAGTTTGCATGTTCTCCCCGTGATGCGTGGGTTTCCTCCGGGTACTCCGGCTTCCTCCCACAATCCAAAAACATGACCATAAGGTTGATTGGAGTCTCTATATTGCCCATAGGAGTGAATGAGAGAGTGAATGGTTGTCTGTGTCTCTGTTGCCCTGTGATGGACTGGCGCCCTGTCCAGGGTGTACCCCCGCCCAGCGCCCTATGAGAGCCGGAGATTGGCACCGGCAGACCCCCGCAACCCTGTTAAACGGGAATAAGCGGGTATGAAAATGGATGGATGTCCTCACTATCAGAATTTTTCATCGATTAGTCAGATAAATTACACTTTTGTGTTTGCAAACAACAATAGTGTGTTACGAAATATGAAAGACCTCTTAAAATGAGCAAGCAGTTATTCCTCAAACTTTTATTCAAAATTATTTTTCAACACTTCAACTAAACAGTAAATAAACGCCAGGGTGAAAAAATAAAAATAAATATACAACCTATTTCCTTAGGTTTATCATAATAAAAAAGTAAAACGGGTGTAGCCACTGCTATAACCCATGTGGTAAGACGTACAGCTTCCTCCACGGTGCATGAGGGACCTGTCTGGACAAAGCTGTTCATGCTGTCCATGTGATGTTCTGTGGGGGACAAAAAAAAACTCACTCATAAGTAAATCTAGTCACAATGAACACATTTACACAGGTCAGTGCAGGATCATAAATTTGTGTCAGAATTAAGACTGAACGATTGTGGAAAATAATCTAATTGCAATTTTTTTCCTCAATATTGCCATTGCAATTTGATATACCATTATTTTTTCAAGGGCCTCTTGTCATGTATTTTTCAATGAACACAAGCAATAAATGAATCTGTTTCATAATAAACCATTTCAGATTTATTTAAACTTTAAATAAATCCATCCATCCACCATTTTCATACCCGCTTATTCCCGTTTATCAGGGTCGCGGGGGTCTGCCGGTGCCATTCTCTGGCTCTCATAGGGCGCTGGGCAGGGGTACACCCTGGACAGGACGCCAGTCCATCACAGACTTTAAATAAATATAAATTGTAAATTTTAAAGCACAGATTACAACAATAAAGCAAACAAATCTGTGGCTTTACCTCTTCAACATATCTAACTAACTTCAGGTTTCATGAAACATGTAAACATGTGGACTGCACTTCTAAAACACTCTGAACTTAACAGGACATGAAAAAAAAAAAATATTGCAGTCTTTGCGATTAGAAAATCGCGTTTTATATCGCGATAATATCACAAATGCAATTAATCGTTCAGCGCTAGTCAGAATGCTCTCATCTCTTGAGCTGCCTCACAAATAAGTCCTACATTAAAGATATGAAGAATACATTCTAAACCCAGTTGGCAATATATTAGCTTTCATAACATTCAATTCAATCTTGAAAAGTTTCTGTATTTATTTCTGGTGTCAAGCTGTAGAACAATCTAAGCTAGGAACTGAAGCAAAGTCAAAATATCAACCAGTTCAAGAAAATGTACAAAAACAGGTTATTTAGTGGGTTTAATTGATAATGGTCATTAATGATTATTATTTATTAATTGATGTAGCATGGTGATGAGAGGTAGAGAATGTGAATGTGTATATATATATATAAATTTTGTTTAGACCAAGGGGTGAGAGCTAACAAGCTATGCTTCTTCTCACTCCTTTTTGAATATGTTATTCATTTTTATTTTTTCTATGCTTCGTTATTATTTAACTTCCTCAAAATCTTCATTTCTATATCATGTTGTGCTAATAATTTGTTAAAAAGCAATATTTGCATATTCGAAATAAATAAATAAATAAAAGTGAGTAAACATACCTGCTTTTAGGCAGAATGTGCTGGCTTGTTGATGACTTTGAAGAAGTGCTTGTTGTTGATGGAGTAACTTTCATCAACCTGTTCTTGGAACGCAGCATCTTTGGTGAAACCGCTTCAGAGCCTTTAACTGTGGTTACAAGTCTTTTCAACCGTTCTGTTTTATCTTGACACTTTAGTGCACAAGTCAATCTTTTTTGTTTATAAAATACTGATATCAGGCCAGGTGAAACCCGTAGTTTGTTGGGATATCAGAGACCGGTTTGTTCGACATTTTGATTAACATTATCTAGCTCCGTAGTGTCCAACGTTTTGAGCCATTTTTTCACACACTGCTTGATTTTTTCCCATCAGACTTAGATGAAGGGCTGCGGCCCTTACCCACCATCTTTTCCGACATGAAGAATGCACTTTACGGGTGTTAATCGAGCTTGATCACCGCTATCAGGTGAAGCTGCGCTGCGTATTATGTATATCTAGTGATATTGCCTTGATTTTGGCTGTGACCTACTAACATTCTCGATGCTGATTGGTTAAAAATCGGGCTCAACAGTGTATTTGCCTCAATGTGCAGTCAATATAGTGCGCCAATAAATTGCACTTTTCTCATTAACTGCAGGATAATGTGTGGAGAACTTTTTGCTTGAATAACTTTATTAACGTTGAATATTATGAGCAAAAGAAAATGTAGTGCCCCATTTGGTGGAACAAAACTGAACGATACAGCTCACATACAGCAGCCTAGGTTGGTAGGCCATCACTGCCGGGAGATTTACCTGTTTTTAATTAATTCACTGCCTTTTGAATTTCTTCTTTTGTAATGGGTGACGTCAGAAGGTTCGTTCTGATTTTTACCAATTAGGTTAATATTCATACAAACAACACTACAGAGCGCTATGCTCGCTAAACTACGGCTAATACTAGAGTACGTAAAATGAGAAAAGAAAGCTTTGTAAAAGAAAAAAAGTTTTTGATTTTTTCAAAGTGATCCAGAATCAGGGTAATGATCTAGATCCCCTCCAAAATTTTATGGAATCCGGTTTGGTCTAATGTCTATCTTTGGTTAGAATTTGGTCAAAATCTGTTGAGCACTTTTTACAGGATCCTGGTTATAAACAAACTAATAAATAAGTAAATAAACGTTGAAATATTACCTCCTTAGTGGAAGTAATAAATAGAAACCGACCTTTCAAAACTCTGCTGTGGTGGAGACAACATCAGAATCACAGAGCGATGGAAGGAGTCCTCATTGAACATGTCCAGGATGTTGCTGATCATCTTCTTCTGCTGCTTGTTGAAGTGTTCAGGCTGCAGGGCCAGCAGGAAGATGTGAGGGCGGGGATTACAGCAGCTCTCTATCATCTTCTTCTCTAAGGTTTTGGAGAACATTAAGTCTGGTGTTTTGGAGAACATTAAGTCTGGTGGGGCCACCACAACCATCTCTGTCTTCTTCATCAAGGCTATGGGAGCTCGTAGACTCTTGCATTGCTCGGATTCATACTGCTCGCTGTATCCCAGCACCAGGCTGAGAACTTTGTTTCTCTCTGAGTCATTGTTACAGAGCAGGAGAACCCTCAGCTCTGACTCCTCCGAGCCTGCGATACAACAACAGATACAAAACAATGAGAAACCATTAAAACAAAAGCAAAAAAAAGCAAAAACAATAAAGTGATAAAATACTATAAAAAAGCCAATAACATACAATAATAAAGGAAAACTTCCTTAAGTTTCCTGGAAAGAAGCCATAGAAATGAGGGCGTTTGGAAGAAATATAAAACTCTTTCTCCTGGTCAGTTCTAGACAGACTGTCTGAAGCCGACCAGATTAAAGCTCTAATCAAACCAAAAAAAGGAAACATGGCCTGAGCCCAAATGTACACAAATTGAACCAGTCTGATCTGAATGAAGCCGATGTCTCTTTAAGCTCAAACCTGTTTCAACCTGACACATTCAAGTGCACATGTGCAATGATCCGATGTGAGATGCTTTAATATCAGCTTTATTTACTAGTCCCTCGTTCTACATCTAACTATAAACATGACAAGCAGCTTCATGTGACGCTACATGTGTCTTTCTCGCACTAAAATCGAAACACATCACATGACCATTTTTTTACCGATCAGTGCCCGAGCCCATGGTATAACAATCAAAATGAAGCTTGAACTGGGTGGGTTAGGGTTAGGGTTCGAGCTAGGGCAAATAATTCAAGCTCTTGTCCAGATACTACAGCACACCCCATGACCTCTGCCTGAGGAGGCTCAGACATGTTTTGACTACCACTATCAGCAACATACTGTCAGATTATATACACTGATTCTAGGAGCTAAGGCTAACTATTGTGAATCATTCTTTAGGGAACTAGACTAGTTAGTACATGTGTACATGCACGCACGCACACACACACACACACACACACACACACACACACACACACACACACACACACACACACACACACACACACACACACACACACACACACACACACACACACACACTAAAATCCCAACAATCAGATTCCCAGTGAACAAAATTCCAATTCTCATTTTTCTTTTATTGATCATATGCCAACACAGTTTCATCAACTTATTGATACAAACATATTTGTTACCAAAACATAATGGTTTCCCCTGTGCAGGAGCTCTGAGGTTCATGAACATATCATTAAGATAACAAAAAGAAGTGGAAAGTGTCCAAATCAAACAAAGGACAAAGACCTTTTCCTGCTTGTGCTGCTCTGTGTGTTTCATCCTTCTTTACCTGATAACTGTTCACCTGTACCACATAACAATAGTCTCATCTTATCCTTGGCTCTGAAAATGTTTTCTATGATTTGTTTTTAAGGACAGAATTTAAAATGAATAAAACCTGAGCTGATACATTACTGGTTTGAACAACTGTTGATGAAGGCCATGAAGTTTCTGTTTAAATGTTTTTCATTGTTTAGTGAAACCAGTTCCTCAGGTTAAGATGAGGAGGCCCAACCCGTCTTTATATTTAGAGACTTCTCAGAATGTCTTTGGCATCTGACAGCAAGTTAAGGCCAATTTATTTCTATTCACAAAGTAACACAATGTGCTTCACAGGAGGTCAGGTGATCTTAACACTGCAACATAAGCTTTACACCCAGAGCAGAGCTGCTACGTCAGAAATACCTGGATGTATACGAGTAAACATAAAGAGGAAACAACACGTATTTAATGGCAAAAGGTTAGGTTAAAATTAGCAAAATGATAAAATAAAGATATATTTATTTGCAAAAGGAAAGTTAAAATTTAAAAAGTGTCAAAAATCGGACAAATTAAGTTGTAAAATGGCCTGAGAAAATTAAGTAAAAAAGGGTTAAAAAGTTTCCCCATTTTAAGGTTTCCTGGGGAATAATATTTCATATTAAGACATAAAGAGACACATGTTCAGAATTACCAACACATAAACAGCCACGTTAGTGACTTAACGGCTTAGTTATGGTTTTAGTAAATATTTGCAAATCTAATTTTGGTAGCCTCAGAGAAGAAAAATCACCCCCCCAACAAGATCTTTGGGCTCACCCTGGTATTTAATGGATTAGGAATTTCTCCAAAAATAGAGCAGTGTATTTCAACTTTGAAATGTCTCGTAATTGGGGGGGGGGGGGGGGGGGGGGGGGAGAGAAAAAAATGATTAAAATTCTATTTTTGAAAATGTTTTGATCTATCATTTTCCAAATACACATCACACACAATAAATATCAAATAACTATCTTATACTTAAACTTTATCAAATATACTCTAGTTTAAATAAAATGCAGAATAAATATATGAGGTGGTGCACTTGTCACTTTGTGCACTAATCCTGGCTACTCTGTATATGTAACACACTTTAATAAACATGATCAAAAACAAATTTTAAAAGAAAAAAAAATGTTTCTGAGGTTGCTCAGCATTTGTAATAACAAAATGGGGTCACAAACCAAAAAAGGTTGGGAACCTTAGCAATAGATGCTCCTAAACAGCATCTTGCATTGGGTCCCCACGAAGTTATAAACGGCCCTGCCCGTTAGTCTCGTCTCAGCCCTAATCATGACATCATTTCTGTTGTGATCTGACATGACTTGACATGACTTGATCAATCAATCTATAAAGATTGATTGATCAATTTTAGTTGTTGAGCTATACCTGCTTTATTTGTTCAGTGCTGTCGAGGAATAAGACTCAGTAGTTTGTAGTTTGCATGAGAGAAGACGCCTCCAACGTAGTTGAAAGAGAGGTTCTGGGCCTCTACAGGGTGTGCGGAATAGAGCCGACGACACTATGGGAGTGTGACTCCGGTTAGAGAGTCACGGAGGAAGTTCAGGATTTATAAAGGCTTTACTTGGAAGAACTTGATTATTTCTCATGTACACACGTCTTCCATGGAACAGGAGAGAAACACTCACATGCAGCTCTGCAGCTGGTCAACATGCAACACACTCTGCTCATGCATGCAGCAGGAAGAGCTCAGCTAAAATACTTTCCTCTTAAAGGGCTAGTAACAACATAACTGAAAGTGAAACTAAACACATATATAACAGGGCTTTCCAACATAGTGTTTTTTGGTGTGTGTGTGTGTGTGTGTGTGTGTGTGTGTGTGTGTGTGTGTGTGTGTGTGTGTGTGTGTGTGTGTGTGTGTGTGTGTGTGTGTGTTCTGAACACTGAACTGTGGATGAGGCACAAAAAAACGACGGAGTCAGATAGTCAGACGATTACTTGTATCAGGGTTATTGATTAATGACATGTATCAGGGTTATTGATGATTTAGTAAATCTATTCATATGAAGTAATGAAAGAAACAAATTTAATTATGTCCAGGTCATGTGAAACACCAGCATTAAAAGTTCTATGCTGACAATACATAACACTAAGAACACCAAACAGCAGCAGAGTCCCAGAGACACACTTTCAGCTCTGGATCACAGACCAGTCTGTCCATTAAAGTGAACATAGTTTACATCTTTATAAGCTGCAGTTTTTTGTTTTTTTGTTGTTACTGTTACGCCTCCGATCACAGGACCTAACCTAAGAGCTGACCATTTGGAAGGCTGCAGGAAGTCCATAACAAAATACCAACAATCAGATTCCCAGTGAACAAAATTCCAATTTTCATTTTTCTTTTACTGATCGTATGCCAACACGTTGGAACGGTTTCATCAACTTATTGATACAAACAGATTTGTTACCAAAACTATAATAATAATAATGGTTTCCCCTGTGCAGGAGCTCTGAGGTCCATGGACATATCATTAAGATAACAAAAGGAAGTGGAAAGTGTCCAAATCAAACAAAGGACAAAGACCTTTTCCTGCTTGTGCTGCTCTGTGTGTTTCATCCTTCTTTACCTGAGAACTGTTCACCTGTACCACATAACAATAGTCTGATCTTATCCTTGGCTCTGAAAATGTTTTCTATGAGTTGTTTTTAAGGACAGAATTTAAAATGAATAAAACCTGAGCTGATACATTACTGGTTTGAACAACTGTTGATAAAGGCCATGAAGTTTCTGTTTAAATGTTTTTCATTGTTTAGTGAAACCAGTTCCTCAGGTTAAGATGAGGAGGCCCAACCCGTCTTTATATTTAGAGACTTCTCAGAATGTCTTTGGCATCAATTTATTTCTATCGCACTTTCTGTTCACAAGGTAACTCAATGTGCTTCACAGGAGGTCAGGCTTTGGACTTTATCTTAACACTGCAACATCAACGTTACACACAGAGCAGAGCTGCTACGTGAGAAATACCTGGATGTATACTAGTCACACCAGTCACACTCAACCGTCCCATGATGCATTGCGAGTGGAATGTAAAATGGTCCTGGGACCGATGTCACGTACTGAGTTTACCTCCGTGCAGAGATTTTCTTAAAATCTTAGTACGTGACTGCTACGAACTGAGATGTACCCGTGCTGGATTAAACTGATTTTAAAAAATGAAGTTACATTAGGTAAACTGTTATTTACTGCAATGTATATTATAATCATGTTTTTTGGAAAACAAGTTATTTCTTTTTGTATGGAGTTTTATTATAATATATTATAATCCTGCTCATCCAAAGAGCCAGACTGTTGAAAAATACCTTTGAAAGAGCCACAATCTAGAGGGGTCATCCATGTCATTTCAACAAATGGTCCACACACTTAGGTCTAAAAAGATTCTGAAATGTTTACCAATTGTTCTGTGATTATTAAATGGGCACCCTGTATATTTCTAGTTTGATTGGATGAAACCTTTTTGAGATATGGACAATTTATTAAGTGTGGTATGTGTCGATTTTTGTTTTGTTTTCTTCTATATTCTGCTTCCAATTTCTCAGGAACTACAAAACATAGGAAACTGAGATTTGATATAGTAATACGGCTCTACCTATTCACTCAGAATATACAAAAAGATCTGCTATACATCTTATCTGGTAGACATGCCAGCTCCTTAAAATTGGAAAAAGGTTTGTTGGTGTTTGGGGATGGAACATGTTTGGGTCTTCAGTAAACAACTTGGGGATATTTCACCACTCACACATATTGAAAATCCTTTACATGACCCCATTGTATCTTGTCTCTGTGTCTTGAAATCATTCGTTATTAGTTTTTCTCGAGTATCATAAGAAATATCAAAACCATTTTCTCTTTTTTGGGGGGGTATTTTTTCAATTTCATACTTTATGAGGTACAGCTTCTTGTGATGGAAGCATATATAGTAGCTTCTCTGTAGCTTCAAACCTGGTATCGTGATCCAAATTGCATTTGTTATTCTCTGATCAAAGGAACACTTTGCAAGGCTAGCAGCCATGATGATAACTTAACAAATGCAGAAGTCAAAACTGATTAAAATAAATATGCATTTCATATATGACCATATTAAGCCAACTGATGAGCACTCCTTTCCAGGAAATGTAGTTAAAAAGCCTGGAATGGATTTCTGCAATTTGGGAAAACCAGAATGTTTTTGGAAAAACAATTGATACAAAGTTAAAGTAGGATTGCTCAGCGATGCAGCAGAAATACAATTTCCAGAAAACCAATAACATATATTAGAAATTAAAATACTATACATACATTTTTGTGAAAGTATCATATTTTGTGAATAATGACCAGTATAATTATGAACATTTCATTGAACTGGTTTCTGATGCAGCATTTGATTACTGTTATGATAATGTTGATCTATAATAATGTATTTTGAAGAAAAAAGATGCAATGCTATATTTTTAATGTTACTTGAAAAAAAACTAATAAAAAAATTATTATAAGACACAGAGACAAGCTACAATGGCCTCATGTAAAGGATTTTCAATATTCACGAGTGGTGAAATAACCCGGAGTTTTAGGAAAAAATGTTTTTAAATTCTATTTTTGAAAATGTTTTGAATGATCAGTTTAAAAATACATATCACATACCTATCTTATACTTAAACTTTATCAAATATAAATCTAGTTCAAATAAAATGCAGGATAAAAATATATGAGGTGGTGCACTTGTCACTTTGTGCACTAATCCTGCCTACTCTGTATATGTAACACACTTTATTAAACATGATCAAAAACAAATTCTAGAAGATTTTTTTTTCTGAGGTTGCTCGACATTTATAAAACCAAAATTGGGTCACGAACCAAAAAAGGTTGGGAACCTCTGCAATAGATGCTCCTAAACAGCATCTATTGCATTGGGTCCCCATAAAGCTAGAAACGGCCCTGCCCGTTAGTATCATGACATCACTTCTGTTGTGATCTGACACTTTAATCTATAAAGACTGATTGATCAGTTTTAGTTGTTGAGCTATACCTGCTTTATTTGTTCAGTGCTGTCAATGAATAAGACTCAGTAGTTTATATTTTGCATGAGAGAAGACGCCTCCAATGTGGTGTTTTTTGGTGTTTTCAGTTTTCAGAATAAAAGCAGTTTTTAAAGCAGTTTGTGACGATTGGATCTTTACTCACCGACTGTTGAAGCTTCCTCACTCATCACTCAAAGACCTTCAGACGTCTCCAAACCTCCTGATTTATAACCTGTAGAAGCTCCCACTAACCATGGACTCACTCAGAAGTGAAAGTGTTGTGGAGATTCCAGTGATGTGACTATATAAAGACACACAAACCAGTAAAACCAGCTTCTTGCTGTCGTCGCTGATTCTCGTAAACACTTTTGATTAAATTCCTCGAATTGACATCACAGCTTTTTGTAAAGTGGCCTGTGCTCGTTGTTTCTACAGCAACTTTTAGTCCCAGAAGCTTCTTCACTGTTAAACTGGGAGTTGGTCTGGGGCTTATACTGGGGAGCTTTTAGCCTGGAGGAGGGAAAAGATTATGTTCAGATGAAGTTAGCATTTCCTGCCTGTGGGAGAAGTTAAGATGAAGGTTTTCTGAGATCCGAGAAACACGTTCATTATCTCTGATTAAACATGGCGGCGGTTAAAGTTTCTGTGCTTCCTCTGAGAAGAGAAGAAGAAAAAGAAGAGAGTTTTTCTGCTTTAATGACAGAAACAGTTCACTAGGAAAACATCAGGACAGTGTGTGACCACACAAACAGTAGATCACATGCAGCGATGGAAAGCACAGCAGTGAGTTAGTCTGTGTTATTTAGTAGGAGCGCCCCCTGCAGGTCTCAGGCCTCGTCTGCACCTTTACAACAAAAGAAAACCCTCGCACGCAGACATTTACAAACGTTTTCCACCACTGTTCAGCCAAATGTCATCACAAACAAAACAAATTTAAAAACAACAAACAAACATCGTCTCACATGGCTAATCATTCATTAGTCCATCTGTTTGTTTACTCCAGTAAACAATAAACATCTTTGGATCTTATTGGGTTTGTTCATACAATCACACAAACAAAGAACAAGTGCACAAACATCTTGTCATTTCTGTTGGTTAAAGGAAAGAAAACAAACAATCTTTCCATCTCTTCTTTGTTTGTTTGTTTGTTTGTTTGTTTGTTTGTTTGTTTGTTTACTTAAACATTAAACAAATGTCTTCACCTTTTCATCTGGTTGTTTGTTCATCAGTTCATTATTTATGGACAGCACGTGCACGAGAAGCAGGAAATGTCTCCACGAAACTGACAACCATCCTCGCATCACGCAAGAGGTCAAAGGTCACCCTCAGGAAGTCAAAGGTCACCCGCAGGAGGTTGGTTCCTCCCAACGTGTCCCTCGGTTCTGACCAGAGTTCAGATCCTCCAGAGAAACGCGTCCAAAACCGCTCAGCAGAAAGTGTCAGTGCTGAAGGAGAGCTGCACCTACACACACACACACACACACACACACACACACACACACACACACACACACACACGCACACACACACACACACACACACACACACACACACACACACACTTTGTTCATTTGATCGATGAGTATTACCAATATTGTGGTTTATTTGTTCTCACCCGCTCCTCTTCGAAGCTGATCAGTCCTTCGTCGTCGTCGCTCTCTAGCTCCTCCTCCTGCTCCTCTTCTCCAATCAGAGCGCTGAGCTCCGTATTCGCCGGCCGAGGTTTGAGCAGAGCGACGATTCGCTGCAGGGAAGAGGGGCGGCCACCAGAGGGCGGGACTTCCTGCTGCTGCAGGTTGTCGCTGTGCTTCTTGGCGAAGATGACGAACACCTGTCGTGAAGGAGAAGCTAACGTCAGACGGTGCTGCACATGTTACGGCTAACAAGCTAACAGTGTGTGAGGAACATGTCTGACATTGTCCAGGGTGGTCTGACTGACGGAGTAATCCTGGATGTTCAGCACCTCCACCACCTGCTCCATCTTACTGAACACCTGGTCCAGGTCGATGCGCTCCGCCTTCAGCTGGAACTGCACCTTGGTGTGATGTCGCTCCTGCGGGCGCAGCACACACAGATGTCAGTTTAGGGGGGACGGTGGTAATGTATCCCCCCACTTTATGTTAAGGGTCATTTTGTCGTCACCACACACGTGTGTAGACCATTTAACACTCTGTCATAAACGCACAATCACACATATATTTTATTTATAATGTATTTGGTAACACTAAGTTTATTTGTTTTGGAAGCATTCTCAACGCCTCATCCCCCCAGAAACCCTGGCAGCGCCCCTGGGTGGGAATCATTCAAATTGTTGGCCCAGCTCTCAAAGTTTTTATTTAATACATGACAATCACAGGAAACATGAAATAAGTGCCGCAGATGCATTTTATAATGACCTTATCAATAGTAAAATCTATTCTAGCCATCGTCCCAAGTGCTTCTCAAAAGTCAATTTTACTAATAGTAATTGTTCCCCCATTTTTCAAAACAAACAAACACTCCTGAGGTTTGGCGGAGGCAGTGAGGCGTGTCACCAAGGTTACCGTTGCTTACCTTCAGCACGGCTTCTGGGAAGTTCCTGCTAAAGAAGCGAAGCACGTCCTTCACATTAGAGCTGCTCTTGGTCCTCACAGTGATCATGTAGCCATCTCCAAACCTAAATGACATCAGAGACCTTCAATAATGGACACAACATCTATTTACATTTACACACAAACTGGCTAGCTGGGTTTCCATTACAGATTTTCGCAAAATAAAAGCAATGTTTCTAAAGTTTCTACAAAGTCTATTTGCTATTTAACGTTGTTACGGCAGAATTTACGGTTGACCTCATTTAGTGACATGATTCATTGCTCTGGTTGAATGATGGAATCCAGGAGAAGCATTGATGATTTTATATAAAAAATGTTTATTCTAAACTAAGAAAAAAGGTACAAAATGGAACAAAGTGAAACAAAATTAGCGTCCGTCCAGGCGGACGTCCGAAAGAAGTGCCGCGCCCCGCTCCAACAGTTTCAAAGCTTAAGCTTTTTATACAGATAAGAAAAGGTCCCAACAGTGAGAGACAAAAGGGAGGGAGTCAGATGCCCATAGTGGAAATGTTGGAGGATGATGAAGATGTTATGAGAAGGTTTGGCTCCAGTCTTTATCTGTCTTGATAAGTGTGTGCGTCAGTGTATGTCTGCATGTGAGCAGAGATTCTGGCCTTGGCAGAGACTGTGCTGCACTGAGAATAATACGATCTGTACTGTTTAATCATGATTCAGCTGTTCAAAGGTGTAAAGAGTAATGGAGTCGTCATGTATTAAAACATGACAAATTGTACACATGAACATACATTTGAGGATATGATGATGAATATAAAAATTGCCATAACATTCCCCACTTTTGGTCGCCTCAACGACCAAATCAAGAAACAAAATTATTATATTCCACCTTTGCTGTCTGTCAGGGTTAACCATTAGCATCGTTATTGTCATACATTGGATATATTCTTCTTTTGTGAGGCACAGATATATCAAGAAAAATGTGGAAATAAACTTCTTCATCATTATTATTAATGGCATGAATCATCAAAAATCATCCTTTATTACATCTAGATAAGCAAAAATCATCATTTGCATCAAGGACATCACTCGTCTTCATCGGCTGAGTTCAGTGGTAACTGGGGTAACCAATAGCATCATGAGTGAAGAACCTTGAGTATTTTCCTCAATCGTAGCAGAAGGGTTTATGACTGTATTCCTGAAGCTAGGTGTGAGGTTGTCCTCCCTCAACCTAGCTATGAGCATTTGGTGTGGCTTATAAACAAAGCTAGGCCCTTGTTTTAGAGCGTTTTCTTGTGTGTGTGTCTCAGTGGCCTTGTCGGTTCCCCCTTCATTGTTCGGTCAGCCTCCGTCTCAGCATCAGCTGGTCTCGGCAATCATCTTGGATCCATGTCGCCCGCTGTGCGACCTTCACTGCCGTGTGGGTCGTTCATTTCGGTCGGCGTTGTAGATGATTGGTTGTTGTCTGAGGAAGGGTAGTCTCCACACACCTGGCAACCTCTCTTGGGATCGGAAGGTACCTGAACAGAAGAGGGGGAAAAACACCGAAACAGAACTCTTGGGATTGGCTGGTACCTGAACACAGGCGCGATCCCACTACTGAGGCTTTAGCTGGTACCTGGTACCTGGTAGGCTTTAGCTGGTACCTGGACAGAAAAAAGGGGGGGGGGGGAAACAAAACAGAACAAAACAAAACAAAATAAAATAAAATAAAATAAAATAAAATAAAATAAAATAGAATAAAATAGAATAGAATAGAATAGAATAGAATAGAAGTTTAGGGGTGTTAGGTTTAGTTAACTAACTAAATGAATAGTTAGTATGGCCAGGAAGGCAGAGACAGGTCAGAGGTCAGGATCTGAGAGCTTTTCAGATCCTAAAAGGTGCTGCTGCACAATCACACAATGGTTAGGTGTGGGTTAGTGAGCTTTTAGCCATGCTAGCTCAATGTTATCTGTAGCATTCGCACGCGAGTGGGAAAATATGAGGCTGAAAGAAAAGCAGGAAGTATTAATTCGATTTTCTTTTCCTGGAGTAAGAAGAAGCATAGCTGGAGTTGCAGTGATTATCTGTGGTACATCTACTTACCTGGTGAGAAGCAACAATTTGAGAACCACTGTTTACAAGGACATGCAAGTCGGACGGAGAAGGACATGCAAGTCAGACGGAGAAGTGTGGAGTGTGATTACATGTCTTCTCAAGATGAATACATACAATTGGGAGACATGGAGATGTGAGAAAGCTAAATGAGTTTAACCAAATAAATAAATAATGTTATTTATTTATTTAAATTGTTTGTTTCATTTTTCGTTGCTATCTCTTATTTGTGAAGGAGAAATCTTATTCTATCCTTTATTTATTCTGAATAATGTTAACACTCCACACCTATTCACATAGCCTAATTCTTTTATAGAGCTGAATTTGTCAGTTCATTTATTTCATTCATTTCCCTCATAATTATTATTTGAGATGTAATTTACTTAGTTTTGAAGGTCAATTGGTGGCAAAAGTGTCTCCTATTCTGTGTCTGAACCAGAGTTCAGCGAGATTATTGGCCCTTTAAGGTTAGACAGAATTAAAGTTAAGTTGAGTCGAACAATCATATTGTCTTTTGCTCTCTGTATTTATCCCATTCGTAGGGGTGACGAGCCCCAGCACGGTTTGGAGAGCTTCCTTAAATGCTTGGAAGTTACTTAACTTTAAACTATCTCTTATTTCAATCAATTATCAAGAATTTCAGGAGGACCCTTTTTAAATCTCAGGCGACCCAGATTGGGCCACCAACCCAATGTTGAGAACACTTAATTTTTCCCTTAAAAGTGTCTAAACCCAGTGAAGGTGTTTTATGGTCTTGCACGCTAAGTGCTGTTGGAACAAGAAGAAAATGGTTGGAGGGTTTTGGGGTATATTATTTTCCTATGATAAAATATAAATCAAAAATCAGAGGGACGTTGGCCCCTCCCTTCCCTTTTTTACATAAGAATACATTTGGATTCTTAAAACCATATGATAAATATCATTGGAAAATCACTTATCTGATCATTTTGGATGTGTCTCCGTTTTCCTCTCTCTTGTGTCCACCTGCCTTTGTGCCCTCCAACCTCCTCGACCTCCTTCTCCTCAGCCATAAAGGTCAAAGCCAAGGTCAACTGTACGCTCCTTTTGGAAATTTGAAGATCTGTCCCCACTTTTGCAGTTGGATTGGAAGTTGCTGTAGTCTCTGGAATAGATATTATGTTAGAACATCCACAATATGTCATATTGTCACGTGTCTATTTCAATCTATTTCCCCTTTGCTTCCCAGTTACAGTTATGGACAATACTTCCCTTTAATTCTCATCCTTCATCATAAGAAGCAGTGACCAGGCATGGCGGCGAAGAGGAAGGATCGGAGTCGAGAAGGCGGTGGCATTCTGTTAGGAAACACTCAGAAACAGAAAGAGAGGAAACCATTAAGACTTAACTGGATAATTTAAAATATCTCTTTTCTTTAGTTGGATCTGACTCGTCTCCTTACAGCGACCTGTATTGTGGAAAAAGCTACATAATAACAACAACTAAGACGAAGACGTAGACAAGTGCACACCACAACGAGTATACACATATAACAACAAAAAACATGGACACTGAACATGAACAGTAAGGTCAGTCAAGGTCAAAGCCAGTCATTCCACTGAAAGTGGTATCATATATAAAAACGTCGTTTGGTGTTTTTAAACACCCAGAAAAAAACCTTTAAAACCTGGTAACTTTTTAGAAGGCCCAAGGCCTAAAACCTTAATTTTTAACAAGCAGCAGTGTTTTCTGAACACCCCACTACATAATTGGCAAAAACAGGGAGAAGATCAAGTGCATCAGAACCCAGGAGGAAAAGAAGGTGAAACAGAGGAACATGTGTAGTCAAACAGCCATTCATCGGTCAATCACTCAATGACACGTCCACGGCACATTCGCACTCACAACGCGGTTCTCTCAGGCATACGTAACGTGTCATCATTCAGTCATTCATACACCGCACACGTTCATGCCTCAATTTTCACGTCCATGCATTCACAAGGTTTTGCTGCATAGTGTCTAAGTAGAATATAGGTCTCATCTAACCCACCAGCGGCGATAGCCAGTCCACCTCGTCTCTCGGGGTCAATGAGCTCTTATTGCCCCCCCATGCTTGGCAACCTTTTAGTGTTAATTAATTGCTTTTTACTGGTATTGTCTGATTACTAAGAGGTACGCTCCTTTTTACTTCCGCCTTGGCGGAGTCTACACTTAGAGTATTGTCCCTTGCAGTACTGACAGTCTACTAGCTGCTGATCAGGCAGAAATCGCACGGCCATGCACAATAACCAAACTCAACCCCGGTCCGCGGGGGAAACTCAACCGCTGTCCATCTCCAGAAATGTAAAAAAGAATCTCTGAATCAGCAGGAAACTCAACCACCGCTCTTGAAAAATAAGAGTTTGGGAATAACTCAACCACCATAAACTCCAGAAGTCTAAGAAAAAACCTCTGAATCGGCAGGAAACTCAACCGCCACTCTTGAAGAATAAGAGTTTGGGAATAACTCAACCACCATAAACTCCAGAAGTCTAAGAAAAAAACCTCTGAATCGGCAGGAAACTCAACCTCGGTCTGCAACCTGAGGGAAACTCAACTGTCAGAACTTTCTGGGCACCTCTAATATCACTCAACATTGAACGGAGCACGCAACCTCTAATAACCCTCACTCTAAGGGAACGTAGAAATTTGTTCAGAACGGTATTCGGTTACCAAGCATGTATCAAATCAGGTGGACTGCTATCCCCCGAAGAGTGCTTTCCCTAGCAAGGTTTATCCTTTTTCTGCACATTAAACTAGGACTTCTTGTTTGAAAAGTAATTGCCTATGTACTCATAGCAACTAATGGGACATTTTTTTCTCAGGAAAAATTTGGTACCCCCCCCCATGCTGTCGAGTGGCTTTGGGCCGGCCAGACAGTCCGACGCGGTTAAGGGGGAGGCGCGCAAAAATGAAAACAATGAATGTTGAACTAGGCTGTCTGTCGCAAGCAGCTTCAAAAAGGGTAAGGTACAGATTGTTTACGAGGGTATCGGTCAAAAAATGTCAAAATTTAAACTTGTTGAGGCTGCAGTCCTCAATCTCTGTCTCAATTTTCCTGAAATTGAGTAAAAACAAAAGAGAAAAAGAAGAATCGTTCAGAAATAACAAAGGAGAAAAACGTGTGAGCTCAAAAAAATCATGGCCAATAAAAATTAAAACTTCAGCTCCAAAAGCTGAGGCAACAGAGGGCTCTGTCTTCAGCGGATGTAACCATATCTTGCATTGTGGGGGGCCTCCCCTCAATCAAGAAAATAAATGAAAGAAAAGCAAACAAAAACAACCTTATCAGTAACACTATTTTCTTCCCCTTTGTTTGTTGTTTTCTCATAAAGGCCAAAGCAGTGTAAATAACTGAGCAACATAATGAATAAAAGCAAAGATAAATGATGGGCACACTTGATCTCATGTGGCAAACAGAAGGGTTCTGTGTGAAGTTCTGGTGGTCCTGTGTTTCTCATAGTTGTGAATGTGGGTGTGTGACTGTATGTCTGGTCTGTCTGGGTGTGAGAGAATAAATGAAAACAAAATAATCTAGTGCACAGTCAGAAGATAGAGGGGTTAGTATTGTGCGAAGGAGAAGCTTGTTGGCTATTTGCTAGTTGTCCCCCTCCATGCCAAAGTTCAAGGCTAAAGTGATTTAGCTCTGTGCGTGCGCGTGCCTGTGCGTGTGCGTGCGCACTACCACCAAAGGCTGTGGTGGACTTCTTGTGGCTTGGTATCCTTGTGGCTTTTGAAACAGTGTCTTTTTGGTGAAGATTTCCAGCAGACGTGTGACCAGTCTGCAGTTGCTGCCCATCATTCAGGCAGTAGTCGTGGCGTTTAACTCGCAACTCATTGGTGGGGGGAGTGTCCACTCCGACGCCCACAGGTTCTCAGTCTTTGATGATGGGGCATTGGCATGCGGCCCATTCATAGACGATGAAGAGTTGACTTGGGACTGAGCGAGTTATTTCAGCATTGCTTTGCTGAATGGGAGTTGAGTCCTTGAGTCCTGAAAGGTCACCGACCTTTGATTGTCCATTTCCTTCTGATGCTTGGTCCTTTGAATGATGTTGACATTCCATTAGCGTAAGAGTTGAAGGTGATTTCATTCTTTCATTGAAGATGTCGTTTCTTCAGGGGACAACCACAAAGCCAACAGAAACTAACAATTTAAATAATAAAAAATGATAATGATGGTAACAGTAATATTAAAATAAAATAAAATGAAATACTGTATTCATCTGTGTGTGTGTGTTTGAGTGTGTGTTGCCCATCAAACATGAAATCAAAATAAAATAAAAATAGTGTCTGTGTGTAATGGCACTATTCTGTAGGCACAGGAGAGGTGAGAAATCACAATGTTGTGTCACAAGTGTGTAGTGCACTAAACTGGCCAGTGAGGGGCGCCACCTCTCTCTTGGGATGGGTGTGGCTGTGCGTGTGCGTGCGCCCGTGCGCGTGCCTGTGTGTGTGCTCTCTCTCTCCCTTTCTCTCTCTCTGTACGTGTGTGTGTGTGTGTGTGTGTGTGTGTGTGTGTGTGTGTGTGTGTGTGTGTGTGGTCACACGTCCAAAAAAAAAGAAAAACACAGCAGCGACGTGTGTGTGTTTGGCTCTCTGTCTTTCTCTCCCTTCCTCAAAAGCTGACACTCGTCCAAATGAAAGCATTAAAGCCAAGCCAAAGGGAGAAATCTGATTCCACGTTTAAACAAAATAAAAACAAAGATAAAAAAAAAAAAAAAAAAAAAAAAAGTAAAACTCGCCTGAAAGCATGATCTGAGTTCACATCATATCAAGATTGTAAATGCGTATGCATATATTATTTGTTTATTGGGTTGTTCATCTGTTTGATTCACAGAAACACAATTTAGGTTAGATTTGGGGTTTTAATCTATTTTGCTTTCGGTACAGAGGTGAACTCAGATCATGGCACCGCTGGGATGTTTTGGAAACTTTGGTTGCCCGTCTATCTATGGTCAGGACCTCACAGGCTGTGGGTGTCCGAACAAAACCAAAGTAAATAATGACCAGCCGTATTTTATGCCTAAACAAAATATCCGAGCCCGAAGAAAACCAGAGAGAACCTACAGCATTAAAAAGCATAGAACCTCAACCATTTGAGCCCTTCTCATGGCAGTTCACTGCGTCAAAACACAGAACAGCTGAGGATCAAAATCAAAGCTCAAAGCTGAAAATCGATACAATGCTTGACTGGTTCCAAAAAAAAATCAACACAGAGCGAATATATATATATTTATAAAGGCAGCTTTACCTTAGTCCGAATTGGTGTTTGCGGTTCAACCGATGGTTCGTGCTCCAGTCTCTGTCCGAGGGCGGACCACCGCGGGCCAGCCCCGGGGCTTCAAATGTGTCGACCCAGTGCTGGTCCACGATCGACGCCCCACAGAGCAGAAGATGGATTCAGTTCGTCGACGCCAATTGTTACGGCAGAATTTACGGTTGACCTCATTTAGTGACATGACTCATTGCTCTGGTTGAATGATGGAATCCAGGAGAAGCATTGATGATTTTATATAAAAAATGTTTATTCTAAACTAAGAAAAAAGGTACAAATTGGAACAAAGTGAAACAAAATTAGCGTCCGTCCAGGCGGACGTCCGAAGGAAGTGCCGCGCCCCGCTCCAACAGTTTCAAAGCTTAAGCTTTTTATACAGATAAGAAAAGGTCCCAACAGTGAGAGACAAAAGGGAGGGAGTCAGATGCCCATAGTGGAAATGTTGGAGGATGATGAAGATGTTATGAGAAGGTTTGGCTCCAGTCTTTATCTGTCTTGATAAGTGTGTGCGTCAGTGTATGTCTGCATGTGAGCAGAGATTCTGGCCTTGGCAGAGACTGTGCTGCACTGAGAATAATACGATCTGTACTGTTTAATCATGATTCAGCTGTTCAAAGGTGTAAAGAGTAATGGAGTCGTCATGTATTAAAACATGACAAATTGTACACATGAACATACATTTGAGGATATGATGATGAATATAAAAATTGCCATAACAACGTGTTTCCATTGAAGGTTGTTTTGGTGCCTCATAACTGAAGATGGACGCTCCAAACCTCCTCATAACACTCTGCATTCCTTTGTTGATAATTTTTAAGTATAATGCTTAGAAATGTCTTGATCTCCTCTTCTGTCCTCACGTACCGTGTCATGTGACCAGATACATCATGTCATGTGACGTGTATTTGCGGAAAAAGTGTTTCCATTGTGCTTTTGCGATACATTTTATTATTATTATTATTTTTTTTATTGAAATATTTATATTTTGTGCATTTCTAAGAGTAATGAAAACACAACTAAAGAGAGCAGAGCCTCTGTGTGATGCTGCAGTGACTTCAGTGGTGTTAGAAACCAGCTGGTAATTGTGTTAACTGGTGATGAAGTGTTAGAAGTCCGACATCAGTTAACACGGGCACCGGTTTGAGCAGAACAGCAGTGACGATGAGGACTCCTCACCTGTTCTTCAGGTGCTGTATGCTGCCCAGACACTTGAACCTGCCGTTCACCATGATCCCCAACCGAGTGCATAGGGCCTCGCACTCCTCCATGCTGCAGAAAAAACACACACATCGCATCAACACACACACACACATTGCATCAGCACACACACATACACACATTAACACACACACAGGGTGAGGCGGCGCACCTGTGTGATGTCAGCACCACTGAGCGTCCTGTCTTTATGATGTCGAGGATCAGGTTCCAGAGGAACCTGCGAGCCCTCGGGTCCATCCCAGTGGTCGGTTCATCCTGGAAACATCAGAGAGCAGGTATATCACTTCAACTGGTTGTCATAACAACTGGTGACTCTTTACTGCTGTCTGACCCACTCATTCATCACAGCACATTAACAACGTTCATTTACAGCTTTCCCTACATCTGTCAGTCACAGGATAACATGATGACCAGTCAGAGCCTAACAGCAGCTGCTCCTACACACAGCACAAGGACCAACATGTCAGACTGACTTTGATGGAGTCCTCACCAGGAAGACGAGTGACGGGTATCCGATCAGAGCGATGGCGGTGGACAGCTTGCGTTTGTTTCCTCCACTGTAGGTACAGGAAGGTTTGTCTGCGTACTTTGAAAGCTCCAGTTTGTCTAAAGCCCAGCTCACAACCTGCAGAGAGGAAGAGCAGGTTAGACTCATCTGTGGAGGAGACGTCCACCACCAGGGGGCGACGCCTGCTCCCGATCGCTATAATAAACGCCACGATAAACGTGGGTGTGTGTGTGTGTGTGTGTGTGTGTGTGTGTGTGTGTGTGTGTGTGTGTGTGTGTGTGTGTGTGTGTGTGTGTGTGTGTGTGCCTCTCTGTGTGTTTGTATTGTCAAAAAAGGTGGTAAGATCAGTGTGTCTCTTGTTCACTGGATGGACATGATGAGCTGAGATGCCTATTACTCTTTAGATACCAAAGAGAATGGTTTAATAAAGCAGTTTTTATACGTTATCCTTTGTTTTTTAAGCTTTGCTGTTACGAAAATATGCAAGTACAAATTAATCTATCTTAATCAATGTAACTTTTCACATAATCGATGTATATTAACACTAGAAGTCCCACAGAGGTGTCAAATGAACTTTTTACCTATAAAACCCAGAGAGGTGTCATTTGACCCAAAGAGAACACAAAAATTATTTATTTTTAATGACAGTGTGGTGTGAGAAATGTGCAAAAGAACAACTGTGATTTGTTTTCAATGGTTTTTATTTAGAAGAATCTCCTTCATCCTCTTATTGAGACTCGTGACATACTTGGCACTGCCACGGTATCTCTCTCCTACATTTGCCACATGTGTATTTGTGGCAATGAACACATCGCACAGTTGCGCGATTGCTCTTGCAGCAATGGTTGATCTGACACTTAGCCCTTTTCCCAGGGCCAGGTGTAGGCGGTTGTTGTTGGCGCAGTTGCTCTTTGAGTGCCTTCTTTTCACTCACATGAGAGTTAGCCAACTCTCTTGCTAGCTGAACCAGGAAGTCCACCCGTCTCTCCTGCACCCCGGTGCATGCTTGATAAAGCAGATGTGCATTGAGTGCCGCCATGTCGATCATGTTGTAGAACACGGCGACTGGCCATCGCCGTGTTCCTGTGCGCACACTGTACTCCCGCACCATCTGGTCCATCACATCCACTCCGCACTTTGTGGTGTTGTATTGGGTGATGGTGTTTGGCTTCCTTTTGATGGTTTCCTCAGTCTCAACCACGCTGTGCATGCTGCTGAGAATGTAGACGGTCTTTTTTCGTTTGGGCGCATACACCGTCAGCGTGGCACCAGTGGTGGAAAACACCTAAAAAAGAAGAAATTGTTGTTATTATAGCGGTTTTAAACACAATGACACACTCAGAGGTGTTGATGGAATAAAAAAGACCAACAACATACCTGAGTGGTGAATTCCTTGCGGTCCATCTTTCTAGTTGACTGAGGAATTTCCCGGCGAATCTTGTTGACTGTCCCGAGGATGGTGGTTTTCCGGCTGAGCAGTCGTCGTGCAAGTGTCAGTGATGTAAAGAAATTGTCCGTGGTGACCGTCCTGCCTTTGTCCATAAATGGTTCCATCAGCTTCATCACCACACTCTCAGAAAGTCTCTCCTCACTGGGACGACTGGGGTCCTTTCCAAGATATGGGAGGACATTGCAGATGTACTTTGTTTTCAAATCACAAGCCACCCAAAACTTTATGCCAAATTTGTCAGGTTTTGTTGCAATGTACTGCAGGAAACAGCAGCGAGTCTTCGATGGGAAAAGCTGTTCATCAATTGTGATGTGTCGACCAGGGTTGTAGCATGTGATGCAGTTGGTAACAAACGATCCCCACACATCCGAAATTGCAGCAAACTTATCTGTCTGCACTCGCTCACTGCGCGTAAACATGTCATCAAATCGTAGGTGACGCATGATGTCTTGGAAACGGTTTCGTGACATAATTCCAGTGATAAGTGGGTTTCCCAGGCATGCTGACCAGCTGTCACGCAGAGATGGAACCTTGGTCACCCCCCTCAAAATAATAACAGAAATAAATGCCATTAGTTCATGGAGGATCATGAACCAGTCCGTCTGCTCCGTTTGCCGTGCATGCTGAATAGTCCATTCTTGAATGGGACGGAGCATGCCAACAGTAATGAAACAGAGGAAGCTCTGAAGGCGACTCCTGATTCTTCTTCTGGCCTTTGCTGTTGGCTCTCCATCTGCAGCGTACGGTTCCATTGGAGTGAAACGGAGAATTGTACCCACATGTTCTTCATGCCACACTGTGCCCTCTTTCGCCGTCTCTGTGGGCTCACTCTCCAACCGAGCTCTCTTTTCCAGATGAGGAGCAGTCGCGTCATCTGCAATGTGAACAAATTCAAATTATTCTTTTCTTCGGTTTTAAATAAAAATAAAGTCAGGAAATGAAAATAGGATGTTTGGGAAATCTAACCTGAAGACAGCTCAGAGTCCGAATCCGAATTTGGCTGAAGGTTTATGTCCTCCCCATCTGAGTCACAAGGGTTTGCATTGTTCAGGATCAATTCCAACGCTTCTTGAGTGGTAAACCTTCTCTGCATTTTGAGTAGAATAAGTGTGGAGTGTCAGCAGGTGGAAGCAGCCAGCTATTTATTCCCCACAGCACAAAAGGCTGCATGACAACATGGTATTCCAGGGGTGTCCAATTCCGGTCCTCGAGGGCCGCTAATCAGCACACCTTATTCAAATGATCATCCAGCTCTGCAGAAGCCTGATAATCATTTGAATCAGGTGTGTTGGAAGAGGTGACTCTGTTTCTTTCAATGTTTGTAGTCTGTGTTTGTTCTCCCCCAGCATCAAGCAGAACGAGTTAATAAACGGGGCATTGTGACTTTAGCTTCCAGGGCACTTCCCCCTAACATTCCAGACTTCCATTGTTAGAGTCAGGCTCTCCCCCCTGCTGATTTCTCAGGTGATTCATTTACAAATGAATAGATGCAAATTGTAGCCATCAGAGTCGTCAGTTTGGTCCTAGAGTTCATTTGACCCTGCTCTGGGACTTCTGGGGGGATATAGAAATCCCTGGGACTTCTAGTGTTAACTCATTCAGTGCCAGCCATTTTCAGATTTTCTACCCCCCTCAGTGCCAGCCGTTTTTGAGCATTTTGACTGATTTTAAAGATCCACAGAATATTTTCTACTATGACTATCTGAAATCTGACACCAGATTCTGAAAGATTGAAGCCTCTACTTTCATCAAGTTTGCTCGTTTCATTCTTTTCTAATCAGCCATTGAATAGAGCAAGTTTTACACAAATCTTCAGTTTCAGAGCAAAAAGAGAAAACAGCCTTTTTCTAAAAAAAAAAAAAACCCTGTCAGTGACTTTAAAGCTATTTTTTTCTGCTTTAGTGACAACTCTAACATCTGAGCAATGTTTCCTTATATAAAACAAAAAAAAAAAAAAACACTGACCGGGCTTTTGATGGCAAAATTATTATTATTTTGCTATGGTTCAGAGTTGAATTGAATTCTTACTGTATTTTGGCGTTCTCCAAGTTTCTCTCCCGTCAGTCTGCACACACGCAACTTCCTCTTCCTCCCGGACATGCAGAGTGTCACTGCTTGCCCTGTTTTTTTATTGTTTTATCCAGTGACGTGCCGTGACCACTAGGGCTGGGTAGGCACATTGCAAATCGAGACCACCAATGACAATTTCATATGTTTCTGCTGTCAAGTTTTAATTCAATTCAAATCAATTTTATTTGTATAAAGCAATTTCCAACAAAGTCATCTCAATGCACTTATCAAAATATAAAATTCATAATAAGAAAGAAAAAACCCAACAAGATCCACATGAACAAGTGTTTAGCCATCTAACAAAATCAACATCATAAACACCATTAAAGAAACATAAACAATTATTTAATATAGCCTCCATACTCTCTCAACAACATTTATTTCATGACACGGCAGCACATCTGTTGTTTTTGTTGGAAACACAGAAACACCGAGAAAATGACAACAACAACAACAACAACTTAGAACAGCCTCAGTGAGTAGCATCCACAAAGTCAATCCTTCCTTTTGTACCATTCACTGTGAAAAGTATGAAACATGTTCTGACCTTACCTTTGCTGAAGGTCTGGTAACTCAGGTGTTGGTCTCCATCTTTTAAAAGCTGTCGTTTTTCCTCAAAACAAAGTTTCTCTATCATCTCTAGCGCTGCCATCCTGACTGTAGCGTTATCCCGCCCACTAGTTAAAAAACGTAGCAGCAGCAGTCACGTGTCATCTATTCACTAATGTGCTGTGAACTTACGTATAGCATTTAGCATAGCGCAGTTACGTGCAAAGGCAGTTCTCTACGCTGCCTTTACACGTAAATGGCTGGCATCTTGGGGACCTGACTGCGCATGCGCAAACATGTAACATCACGCAATGGGAACGGAGGCAGAAGAGCGACGTGCTTTTGGGAGGGGGCGTGGCCTCCCTCTGCCTTACAGCGGAGCGAAAAAAAAAAAAAAAAGACTGTGCAGCTGTTCCAGGAAATAGCGCTGTTTAGTAATTTGGGCTATGAAACACACAAAATGCGGACACTTTCAAACTTATAGGTACTGTAGGCTATTGGAAATGGACAAATAAATAATTTATAATTAAAAAAAAAAAAAAAAAAAAAAAAATTATAATTAAATAATCAAAATATCAATTCACCCTTGGGTAGGCACTGCCTACCTTGCCTACCCTGACGTCACGTCACTGGTTTTATCTCACCATTGCCACACTATCCATGAGTTCCACACATGTTCTGGTCGAGTGTGTGCAGCTGTGCGCTCCTGGGAACGTCAGCTCTGTACGTAGCGCCATTTTCTGTCTCATAAACTCCTTTCCTCCTCTCCCTCTGAGCTCTGCTGAGCATGGATGATCTCTCATCCAAATGTGCGCTGCTACCTCCTACGTGTCACCTATTATTTTGCTATCCGGCTCACAGGCTGGGGGTACTTTGCATTAGACACGGCTAAGATGGATAACTAATCAAAGTTAGGTTAACCGTGGGTTAAATTCTAGTTTCAATATCACATATGCAGCATAAATAACTGTCTTTCTTTTAAAATGTGTTCCATTGTGTGTTTATGTGCATCTGTGCGTGGTTGATGTGGTTTGTGGTTTTAACTATGTAAAGCATTTTGAGTTGCACGTTGTATGAAAAGCACTTTACAAATAAAGTTTGATTGATTGATTGATTGATATGCTTTTTACCAGTGCTATGCTATGCAATTCCCCTCACTCATAATTAAAGCTGAGTTATAAAAAGACATAAAGTACTTTTCCCTGAATTAACTGTATTTGTTTCAAGAGTTAACATCTGAAAGTCTGCCTTAAAAGGTTGTCTCAAGTTAATAAACATCGTCCCAATCAGTTTTCCACGCCTCTAAAAAAAGACAAGGCCGGATACCAAGTTCCAAGATCAGAGAAAGGCTTCATGTTAAGCAACGTGACCAGAAGATCTGACCGAGGCCAAGACTGACATCCTGAGGATGGAATATCTGGAGTAATTGAAGGGCAAGGAGCCGTGATGTTAGGGAAATAGTCCCAGGCTAAATTTCCTCAATGATACCAGCTTAAACAGTCCACTATAATGTCATGGAGTAATACCCTATCAGGAGGACTCTTACCTTTTAAACAGAGAAGCGATCTCACGGTGTGTGTGTGTGTGTGTGTGTGTACCCTCTCCTGTTCCTTCCAGGGAACTCCTCCTAGTCGAGTGTCAAGCTTCAGATGTTCTCGTGCCGTGAGGTCGTCAAACAGAGCATCAAACTGTGGACAGCACGGTGGCTTAGTGGTTAGCACGTGGTTCAAGCCCTGGAGTGGACTTGGGTCCTTTCTGTGTGGAGTTTGCATGTTCTCCCCGTGCTGCGTGGGTTTCCTCCGGGTACTCCGGCTTCCTCCCACAATCCAAAAACATGACCGTAAGGTTGATTGGAGTCTCTAAATTGCCCATAGGAGTGAATGAGAGAGTGAATGGTTGTCTGTGTCTGTGTTGCCCTGTGATGGACAGGGCAACGCAGTACATCCGCCGAGCGCCCTATGAGAGCCAGAGATTGGCACCGGCAGACCCCCGCGACCCTGTTAAACGGGAATAAGCGGGTATGAAAATGGATGGATGGATGGTTTGTATTGGTTCATATTGGTTACACTGGTTTGTACAGTTTATATTGGTTTACACTGCTTTGCATTGGTTTGTACTGGTTTTAGTGTCAGATATTAGCGAGGGCCACGGGTCATTTCTATACCTGTCGCCCTTGTTTATAAAAAAGTAATCAATCCTTGAATAGAACCTATGTGTTACTGAGTAAAGAGTGAAGTCTTTTTTGGTAGAATTAATGTTCTTCCATATATCAATCATTCCCATCTCAGCTTTACAAACCTTGCCAACTGTCTTTTGTTTTTCCTCATGCTCGTTGTGTCTAAATTCTGATTTAACACTATGTTGAAATCCCCTCCGCAAATTAAAATTTCCATTGGTATTGTATTGAACATAGATCTGAAAAATTGTTTATCAGTTTCTGGGGGGGCATATACATTTACCAGAGTGACAGGTTTATTTTCCAGTTTCTCCTTCACAATCACATATCTTCCCTCTTTATCTTGAGTTATTTTTTCACAAAGAAATTTAGTTGAGTCGGAAATTAATAAAATGACTCCTCTTTTATGTCCTTGCTTACACGTGCTGTAGTATGAATTCCTGTCTGTGATAGATGTGTCTCCTGTAAAAATATAACCTCTACCCTCTCTTTTTTCAGTTTTGTCATGACTTTTCCTCTCTTTATCGGTGAATTCAAACCATTTATATTAAGCGACAATATTTTCAGACTGTTATATACCATTATATCAGATTATTACATCTGCATGTTCACCCAAGCAACTCAGAACCAAGCAAAAAAGAAACATTTTATCAACAATATGAACAACATCGTACTTCCATATGGGGGTACTCACCCTACTTCCCCCAAAGTCCCTGTTGGAGGGGGGATAGGGAATCCTCATCTCGCATTAGGGCCCATCCCTAGACATTGATGTATAACCATCTTGAGGCTCTCTCCCCTGTCTAGAAGTGTCCAACATTTTTTAAACTTGTCCTCTCTGTCAGTTGGTAATACATTACAATAGTTATAGTTAAAGCCCCGGTGTACTGATAATCTCCCACTAAGATGTTTTATTTCTATGTAAATTGAACCTGTTTAATAGCTAATATTGCTCTCTGCCTTATCCCAGTCATATTTTAATAATTTCACAATTATTGTAATCTTACCCTAACCAAGTTTTACAATAATAGTGTTTTTGTACATTTCTCCAGATGAGTTGTGATTACTCCCTCTGGTAATCCTGTAGTTTCTCCCTCGTTCGCTGTGCCGTGTCCTCGTTCGATCCACTGTCTCCCACTCGCTGCCATCCTTGTGCTCCGAAGAGTCTCCCTTCCTCTCGTCCATCGATGTCGTTCGGCATGTCTAGTGAGAATCCTCTTGCGCTCATATCCCGTGTGGCTTCTCCAGCGTTATCATAACTTTTTACTCCGTCATTCCAGTGGATTCGTATTTTTATAAACGGGGTCTGGAAATGGATGTTTTTCTCCCTTAGTGCCTTCTTTATGCCCAGGTATGATCGATGTTTCTGAACAATTGCGGGTGGATAATCGTGGTCAAACCCGATTATCTTTCCTCCCACTTTCACCTTCTTCTGCCACACCTTTCTCAGAATCATTTCTTTGGTTTCAAACTGTAGGAGGTTGATTACTACAGATCTCGGAGGGGCACCTGTGCTCCGTTTTAGTGGCGGAGTTCTGTGGGCACGCTGTATTTGCAGTTCTATTTCCTCAGGAAGCTCCAATTCTGCTTTCAGCAGTTGATCTACGTAGTTCAGCATTGAGCTTCCTTCGGTTTCTTCTGGTAGACCGAATATGCAGATGTTTCTACGTGACCTCGTTTCCTGCTCCGTTAATTTGTCTTGCATATGTCGGGTCTGGTTTAGTAGTTTCAGCAGTGCTTCGTTGGCATCGGTATTACACTCCTCCAGCTCGGTTATACGGCCCTCGGCTTTGGTTAGCTTAGCCTTTTGGTCTCGTAACTCTTTGTTGTTTTCTTGGAGTTTGTGGTCAATTTCTTCTCAAAGCGAAGTCAATTCTTGTTTCATTTCACTCTTTATGTCGTTCTTAAATATTTGCAGCTCCTCTCTGATGTTTTGGTGGAGGTCTTTTATGTGATATTTGCTAGCCCCGCTCTGAGGGCCTCGGTGTGGTCTGGGTCGGCTATCCCCACCGTGTCGTCACCGGGTTCTGCTCACTTCGATCAGGGAGCGCTGCCATTACAGCCTGTTCCTGTGTTGATTTCTTGATTCTGCGGCTTTTACGTTTAGTATCGCCACTCATTACAAGATGTAAACCATTTGTATATTGAGTTAACTAGTTTTAGTGGGGCTTTTTTAACCGACTACGAGGAGCTCGAAACAGCGCAGCTGCTCACATTGCCATCTTCCCGGAAGTCCCATTTGGCCCTCAGTTTATTCAAGAATGTCCACAAAAACCTAGTTCCACGGGCCAAATTTGCCCCCAAGTTTTTTGTCAACAACATTTTATTCTCCGCAAAAGGTTTTGGAGTGCTGTTTACAAGAGCTCCGAGGTGTGCGCCACCGCCCGTCACACACACAGACGCACCAACAGCGCTACTCAAGTTATAGCCTACCTACCGATACATCATGGACCGCTACTTGGTTAAGACCCGACACCCACAAGTGAACCAGTCCAAGCTCTCGGAAACACGTTGATAAAAAGATGTATCCTGCCAGCAACAATTATGAACGATTACAGCTACTGAGAAACTTATCTCTGAAAAAGAAAGGGTGTGCTTTTCATTTATTTTATTTTAATCTATAAAAATATCCAAGCTGTACCTACATTTTTTTCCATGGCCCCCAATCATTTAAAAAAATGCCCCCAATGCCCCTACTTTTAGACTACGGAGGCCAAAATTGCCCCAGTTGACTGAGCTGGCAGCAGCAAAACAGCAGAGCGGATCTCACAGATAAAATTATTTACGAAACATGAACTTTTTCTTCTGAGAAAGGATACGATACTTCAACAACAAACTATCATTTACCATCTGACTCTGGCTCTGAAGTAATCATCTACTCATTTTTTATTCACTGGCTCAACTAGAAAGCTAAATAGCAAGCTAGCTAGCTACAAGTAGCAAGCTATCTACCAGAAAAATGGCTCTTTCACAACAGAATGCAGCAGTCTTAAGATTACTGAACTGGAGCCTACAGTGCGAGGAATACACGTAAACATTGAGATTAATGGACACTTTGGATATGATAATGATACAACTGTGTCGCTGTTCCAAAACAGCAGAGTGGATAAAGCTAACTCACTACCAGCTTGTGCTAACAAGGCTATCAGAGCTAGGGAGGATCCTGTTCCTGATGATAAACCAACAGGTGCAAGTCCTCCCTGGAATACCCATAGAGTTAAGCCTAAGTAAAAGTCATATCCACTTCAAAGGCTAACAAGCCGAGCAAAGCGCCCTGATATCAGTAATGAGACGGACTGGCCTGCACTCTCTTCTCAGACTGCAGCCTTGACGACAACTCCCTTGTCTGCCCAGGCATAAAAGTGGACATCTGTTAAAGGCAGAAGTATCACCAAATCACAAACCCAGTTTTATGTAGAAAAGGATAATCGATTTGCCACACTGCTGAATGACCTAGGATCTTGCTCTAATGAGGTCAACACACAACCTTCTGGAAATGCAAAGACTGAAAGTGCTTCAGGAAAACAAAAGCGACATGGTTGGCCAAACAAACAACCTCACACACTGATAGTGGGAGACGTTTCTGTTAAAGATGCCCAGAAGATGTTTCGCAACAACGTGAAAGTTATCTGCTTACCTAGTGACACAGTATCAGATCTGGCTGACAAAATATTGCATACTGTGGCAGATTACCTACATTTGAAGAATGTTGTGATTCATTTTGGAATAAATGATTTAGCCAAGGAAGAGTCTGAAGTGTTAAAGCAGGATTTCACCCATCTGCTAAAAACTGTGAGCTGTTTGCAGCCTAAAGTGTTCATCAGTGGCCCGATACCTCCAGTCCGCAGAGGAGATCTGAAATTCTCAAGGATTTGCTCTGTGAATAAATTTTTATCTTTGGCTTGTGCTACCCTTTCACTAAATTTATAAAGAATGTTCAGATTTTTTGGGAACGTCGTCATCTTTTTAGAGCAGATGAACTGTGTCTAAACAAGGCTGGAGTGAAACTTTTCACATCCAACTTATTTTACTTCACCAGTCACACTGCTATCAGTTCTGATAAAGACATAGGACAATATGTTCCATCGGAGAACAAAACAACAAGAAAAGAACATGGAGTCGATTAGCTTCCATCAAGACGTGAAAATCAAAATCGCCAAAATGAAGAGGTCAACTTTCCCCACACATCTCAGGACCCACCTGCTTCACCCCAAAATTCACCTACTTCCATCTCATTCAGCTTCTCTCCTACCCCTGCCTGCCTGGATTTAACGGCCCAGATGAATGAGCTGGTTCTGGATGGCACAAGACTGACACCCCACCACGATCCCATCTTCTCTCCACTAAAGAACCAATCAGCACCACCCATCCCTCCTCGACAATACCAGGCCCAGGATCACTCTTCTCCTCAGGCCAGCTGTGTTTAACTTAGAGCAACACAGGTCTGATGTGTGCTGGATCTCAACTGCAGCACCTCTATTTTTAGAAACAACCAGAAAAAGTCAGGGCCTTATGGAGTTAATGCAGCTTCTTTCATTTCTGTGGTGACAGGTAACACAGGTAAAATTGTTAAATTGAAGAAAAACAAAAAGCTTAGAGATAAAAATTTGACTCCTATAACATGTCATCCAAAGAGTCCACCAGTGTCTCCAGTAAAGTCTTTAAAATTAGCTCTTCTTAACGTTAGATCTCTTGTTAAAAAATCACTGCGGGTGCCGCGTGCCGCGCCCTTGCATACCTAATGGTACGGCCCCTGCTTGGGCAGTGCCCCGTGAGGCAGGGTGCTGGGGATGCACAGGGAGCCACATCCCGGCAAGGCGGTCTGGCTTGGCCCTTGGAGGGGGCCCTGGCTTTTAAAAAAAAAAAAATAAATAAATAAAAAAACTAAAGCCCGTGGCGCGGGCGACATCAACAATAGGTGATTTGGGGCGCCATGGGGGGCTAGGTTGGGGTGCCTGGGGGCCGGCGGGGAGACTCCCGGCGGCCCCCTGGTGCCTTATGCGGCTTGGGGTGTGGTCGTCCTCCCTGGGCGGGCTGCTCCTGGTGCTGCGTCCATTCCGGGTCCCTCTGGCATGGGGTCGGGTCCCTGCTGGCTCTGGGCCCGGCGGCGGGTGCCCGCCGGCTGCCCGTTCGGCGTGGCTCTGGTCGTCTGCTGGGCGTGGGCTTCGGCTCCTCCGCTGGGGTCTCGGGCGGGGAGCTCTCTGGGCCCTCCCCTCGGGGGGTTGGGCGCGGGGGTGTGGGGGGGGTGGGGGGGATGGGGTGGGGTGTCTGGGGGTTGGGGGTTGGATTGGTGGCGTGGTGCGCTGGGTCCTTGGCTCCTTGGGGCTTTCTCGGGTGTGTATGGGGGGGGCGATGGTTGCCTCTCGGTTTGGGATCTTGGGGGCGTTCGGGGGGCTGCTTGGCCGTGTGGTGGTTGCCGGGGGCCCCCGGATTGCCAGCTCTTGCTGCTGGCCTGGCTGCTTCCGGGGCCCAGGGGCGGCTCGTGGGTTTTGCAGTGGCGGTTCTTGGAAATACATTTGTCATGGATGCACTGGCCTTGGGCTGTGGGATAACACTCATACTGGGCTCAACCACAGACACGTTGTTCCCAAATACCTGTTTTATGGAATTTCCACTCACTTCTTCCTCTGCTCACAGCCACCACCATTATTCCTAAGCCGCACACTGGTCACCAAACTGGCTTGATAACTCAACAATAAGCACAATATACACAACCACAATTTCACATCGCATCACTTGAAATCTATCGACTACTCCCCACCCATTCCATTTCCTATCTTGTATTCCTCTTCCCTGTTAACTTCCCCACCCCTCTCCAACCCCTCACCTTGGTGTAACACTGCCCTCTCTTTTTTTACATCCTCCCTTTAATAAAGTATTTCTTACCCTTCCCTAGGGAGGGCTGGTGATGGTCACAATTATGCAATGAAATAAATAAATTTATTTAATTGCAATAACAAAATATGCATTGCTGTTAAAAGATTGCACTTCTTGTAGTGTTAACCTTCGACAGAATGTGCAGACAAGAGAAAAAAAAAAAAAAAAAAAAAAAAAAATCACTGCTAATTAATGATATTATTTTGACAAATCACATGGACTTTTTCCTTCTGAATGAAACGTGGTTGAATGATGGAATCAGTAATACTATTCTCAATGAAAGTGCACCAAAAGACTTTATTTATTTCAATGTGTCATACTTTCAAGTAAGGTGGTGGAGTTGCTGACTTCTTTAAATCAATATTTCAGTGCAAAGAAATAACATTTGGTGATTTTATCTCCTTTGAATATATATCGTTCTTAGTGAAGGGTGATTCAAGAGATCTGTTTTTAGTCATTTATAGACTCCCAAAATATTCTGGAGAACTCATGGATGAGTAGTTGTATGCACTGAATACAACTTTTTAATAATAACAGGTTACTTTAATATTAATGTACACAATAACATGGACAATACTGCCAAAGAACTGTATGCTTTAATGAACACTTTTGGTCTTAAACAACATGTGACTTGTCCGACAAACACTCAAGGTCACACTTTGGATTTGATTATCTCTAAATTTCTAAATGTGTTGATATTTCTGCTGTTGTAAGAGACTGAGCTCTGATCATTTTTGTGTCTTTTTTTACTTTTTCTACTTTTGTGTGTATATATCTTGTTGTTGTGTATCTTGTTGTATCGTATCTTGTTCTACTTCTGTGTGTTTAAAGAAATCGTACGTAAATGACAACACGTGCACAGTTTATGGACGCCATAGCGATGACACCAACCTTGAGTGCTGAGACAGTTGATAATCTTTTGGAATAGTTTAATACAAAAGTCTGTAATGTCATAGATGTGGTGGCTCCAATCAAAACTAAGAAAAAACCAAACACAGAAAACACCTTGGAGGAGGACTGAGATAATGCAGAATTTGAAATTTGACTGTAGAAGAGCTGAGCGTAAATGGAGATCAACAAAACTCCAAATTCAACTAGAACTGTACAAAATAAGTCTACGTAATTTCAATGATGGCTTGTTCAAAGCGAGGAAGTAATACTTTTCTGAAATTATTGCTAAAAATGTCAACAACTTTCGCACATTGTTTTCTGTAATTGAACAGCTCACAAACCCCCCGAGATCAGAGAGCCCCTGAATAATGTCAGCTGGAAAATGCAATGAATTTGCTGTATATTTCAATGAAAAAATACAATCAATAAGGTCAAACATCAGAACAAAATAACAAAATGCTTGAACAGCTTCAACCACTGAGGGATGAGTCAACTACAATGTTAGAGTTTATTACAGTGAACCCAAAAACAATAGAGGAAACTGTTCAACATGTTGCCTTGACACAATACCCTCAAACTTCTTTAAAACTGTTGTAAAGTCAATTTTCACAAATTTGTGTCAGATAATTAACTGCTCATTCCAATCAGGCACCGTACCAAAATCCCTGAAAGTAGCTGCTGTGAAACCTCTGTTAAAAAAGAGAACACTGGATGCCTCTATACTGGCTAAATATAGACCAATCAGCAACCTTCCATTCATAGTTAAGATCATCAATTACTATTGCAACAACACATCATCAGTAGAGTAAAACTAACCTGCCTCACGACGGTCTAATACCAGCTCACGTTCCCTATCAGTGGGTGAACAATCCAACGCTGTCATGCCCTCTACCTCTGGCATCTCCTGAATTGGTCCGTTGGCACCATCTGGTGGTCTCCATGCCTCACTGTCCGGACTACTCACCTCTAATCATCAGGATTGCTTCCAGCTGTGGCGGGGAGTGGTCTCCCCACCTGCAAGTATTCACACCACTACATAAGACACTGGCAGACCACAAACCGACGTCAAACCATAAACAGTGCTCACTCTGACTCCCTCTGCCGCTGGGATCTCTCCTGCCTCCTTTCCACCTGCAACCACCATCACCTCTGGAATCCCTCAGCTCACTCCACCCTTCAGCTGGTTCTTCCCCACTCCTGTGCCAGGCTCCTTCGTTTCGTCCGTGTTGGCTGCAGCTCGTGCGTCTCTGTGTTCCTGCCCATTTGGGGTTCAGAGGTTTTTTTTTGTTAGTTTAGCCCATTCTGAGTTTATGCCTTTAGACCTAGGGTTTTGTTTTTTTCGTCAGTAGTTTCCTGATCGTTTTTATTTAATCTTAGTATTAGTTCTCCCTCAGTTTGCTCAGCACTTCCTTAGTTTCTCCACCACCCCACTTAGGGCGCTGGTAGGTTTTCTGTTGTATTCTGTTTGTGGAATAAATCATTTAATTGTATCTGTGCCTCCTGTTGTGTTGTCTGCGCTTGAGCCTCAGTTCCGTCTCGTGACAGTATGGTTTGGCCATAATGAGCTCAGCAGACCGCACGACAGATGAGGGCTCAGCCGCTCATCACGCTGTAGATAGCCATAACGCAATTCTAGGCCGGCATGAGGAGCTACTCAAGACTCTTGTGTCTAGCGTTAATGCTCTAATCAGCCAAATGTCTCACCTTACTGGTCAGCAGTCCGTGTTAGCATCTTCCCTAGCTGCGTCAGGTTGTCAGCCTACCCCCACTAATGCCCCGAGACGACGGTTGTAGGCTCTCCCTTGGCTCTGGCCACAGTAGCCCGTGAACCCACGGTTCCGGTTCCTGAGCGCTATGCTGGGGATCTCGGATCTTGCCAGGCCTTCCTGACTCAGGTTTCACTCGTCTTTGAGTTACAACCGACATCCTACGCGTCCGATAGGGCTAAAATCGCATATCTAATTGGCCTTCTACGGGGGCCTGCACGGGACTGGGGAACAGCTGTGTGGGAGAAACAGGGGGAGGTCTGCACCTCCTACTCCCGCTTCTCTGCGGACATGAGACGCGTCTTCGATCACCCAGTTCGGGGACGAGACGCTGGAGATCGCCTCATGGCCCTGAGGCAGGTGGCCCGCAGTGTTGCAGAGTACTCCGTGGAATTCCAGGCCCTTGCAGCTACCAGTGGGTTCAACGATCCGGCCCTCCAGAGGTCATTCTATAGGGGACTGTCTGAGGCTCTGAAAGATGAACTCGCCACCAAGGAGGAGGTGGGCAGCCTGGAGGCCCTAATCTCCCTCGCCATCCGGCTTGACAATCGCTTGAGGGAGAGACTCAGAGAGCGCTCACACTGGAGGGACTCAGCACCTTCCCGCCGACTGAGTCCCACTCTCCAGTCTGCTACGCCCGCACCGTTCCCTGAGGCTGCCTCCGAGGCCATGGAGGTTGGTAGGATCAGTGGGGCACCGCTTACTCAGCAAGAGAGGGAGCAGAGGCGGGCTACTAACACCTGTTTCTACTGTGGGGGTTCCGGGCACTTCATTGCTTCCTGCCCCAAGAGACCAGCAAAAGAGAGGGCTCACTCGTGACGGGGAGTCTACGAGTGAGCCGGACTGCTTCCACCTCCCCTCATCTGCTACAGCTACCCGCTACACTCAGCTATCAGAACCACTCACTTTCTGTGACCGTGCTGGTAAATTCTGGGGCCGAGGAGAACTTCCTTGACTCGGACCTCGCCAGGCAGCTCTACATCCCGTCGGTGCCACTGGATTCTCCCGTGGAGGCCCGTGCTCTCAACGGCCTCCCCCTGGCCACGATCCGCCAGAGAACAGTTCCTGTCACCCTCTGGTTAGCAGGTAACCATCATGAAACACTAACCTTTCACTTGTTGGAACATTCTCGCCCACAGTTGGTGCTGGGGCACCCCTGGTTGATTAAACATAACCCCTCTATTGACTGGTGCGGCAGTCAGGTTAAGTCCTGGAGTACTGGGTGTCATGCTAACTGTCTCCGTTCAGCCCCATCCCCTGCTCCTGTAAATCCCAAGCCAGATCCTCGGCCTCCGGACCTGTCCGGCGTTCCTGAGGTTTACCATGACCTAGTTCCAGTCTTCAGTAAGGAGGATGCCCTATCCTTGCCTCCTCACCGGCCCTACGACTGTGCCATAGAGCTCCTGCCCGGAGCCACTTTGCCCTCTGGTCGTCTGTACAACCTCTCTAAACCCGAGCAGGCCGCCATGGAGACTTAAATAAGGGACTCCCTGGCAGCAGGTATCATTCGGCCCTCCACTTCTCCGGTAGGTGCGGGATTCTTTTTTGTAAATAAGAATGACGGGTCCCTGTGACCCTGTATTGACTTTCGGGGCCTAAATAATATAACCGCGAAGAACAAGTACCCTCTACCTCTGATAAACTCTGCCTCCACCCTCCTCCACGGGGCCAAAGTGTTCTCCAAACTAGACCTGAGAAATGCTTATCATTTAGTGAGAATAAGAGAGGAAGATGAGTGGAAGACGGGTTTTAATACCCCCCTGGGACACTTTGAGTACTTAGTAATGCCCTTTGGCCTCACGAATGCCCCCGCCGTCTTCCAGAACCTGGTTAACGATGTGTTCCGGAATATGATCAACCGCTTTGTGTTTGTCTACCTAGACGATATCCTGATTTATTCCAGAGACCAGGAGGAACACGTCCGCCTGGTTTTGGAGCGCCTGTGGAAGAACCGCCTTTTTGCTAAAGCGGAGAAGTGTGAGTTTCACATTACTACTGTATCATTTTTGGGTTTCTTCATCTCCCCAGGACGTGTTATGATGGACCCGGCCAAGCTATCGGCTGTCTCCGAGTGGCCCCAGCCAGAGACCCGGAAACAGTTACAGCGTTTTTTGGGCTTCGCTAACTTTTACCGCCGCTTCATCCGTGCCTATAGTAGGGTGGCAGCCCCTCTCACAGCCCTGACCGCCACCTCAATTCCCTTCCAGTGGACCCCCAAGGCCGAGCAAGCTTTTCAGTCCCTCAAGATACGCTTTACCTCTGCTCCTATCCTTTTTCAGCCAGATCCCCACCTTCAGTTTGTGGTCGAGGTGGATGCCTCCGACTCCGGGGTTGGGGCCGTACTCTCCCAGAGGACCCCATCTGACCAAAAGCTGCATCCCTGTGCCTTCTTCTCTCGCCGCCTGACCCCAGCAGAACGGAACTACGATGTGGGGAACCGGGAGCTGTTGGCGGTCAAGCTCGCTCTAGAGGAGTGGCGTCACTGGCTGGAGGGGGCAGAGCACCCATTCGTTGTCTGGACCGACCATAAGAACTTGGAATACATTCATTCAGCCAGGAGATTGAACTCTCGGCAGGCCCGCTGGGTGCTGTTTTTTGGTCGCTTCCAGTTTTCCCTCACGTATCGCCCGGGGTCCCGTAACATCAAGCCGGATGCCCTGTCTCATCAGTTCTCCTGCGACGAACCCTCTGGTGACCCTGAATCTATCCTTCCCCCTGCTCGTCTTGTCGCCTCTCTAACCTGGCAAGTGGAGGATCAGGTTCGTCAAGCGCAGTCCCAACAGCCAATCCCAGGTAACTGCCCGCCTAATGTTCTCTATGTTCCTGAGTCTGTGCATACCCAGGTGCTCCAGTGGGCTCATACCTCTCGCTTCGCCTGCCACCCTGGGGGCTTCCGGACCACAGCCATCCTTCGGCAGAAGTTTTGGTGGCCCTCTCTCGAAAGGGACACTCGGGACTTTGTCGCCACTTGCCCCACCTGCTCCCGGGGCAAGACCCCTTACAGGCCCAGCTCGGGTCTCCTTCAACCACTCCCGGTGCCCACTCGGCCTCGGTCACACATCGCAGTGGATTTCGTCACGGGACTACCCCCCTCTGGAGGTAACACGGCCATCCTCACCATTGTTGATCATTTTTCCAAAGCAGCACACTTCGTTGCCCTTCCCAAACTCCCCTCAGCCAGGGAGACGGCATCCCTCCTAGTTGGCCACGTCTTCCGGTTGCACGGGATACCAGCAGACATTGTCTAGGACCGGGGTCCACAGTTCATCTCCGAAGTCTGGAAGGCCTTCTGCACTGCCCTAGGGGCCACCCTCAGTCTCACCTCTGGCTTTCACCCTCAGTCTAATGGCCAAGCGGAGCGGGCCAATCAGTCCCTAGAGACGTACCTCCGGTGTCTGGTCTCCTCCAACCCCACTGCCTGGGGTGAGCATCTGGCCTGGGTGGAGTATGCACACAATTCACAGATAAACTCTTCTCTGGGGATGTCTCCTTTTCAGTGCTCCCTCGGCTATCAACCTCCGTTGTTCCCCTCCCAAGAACAAGAACTCTCCGTTCCCTCTGTACAAGCCTTCGTCAGCCAGATCAAAAGGGTCTGGGACAGGGCCAGGGCCAGACTTATACAATCAACTGAGAGGATGGTGCGGCAGGCCAACCGCCGTCGCTGCCCGGCACCAACCTACTCTGTGGGCCAACGAGTCTGGCTGAGGGCCAAGGACCTCCCTCTGAAGGTTGAATCCAGAAAGCTAGCACCCCGGTTCATCGGTCCCTTCCCCGTGGAGAGGATCATCAGTCCGACAGCGGTACGTCTCACCCTTCCCCGAACTTTGAAGATTCACCCCACTTTCCATATCTCGCAGGTCAGGCCCGCCAGGGACTCCCCCCTGGCTCCTCCTGTTCCCCCCCCCTCCTCCCAGGATGGTGGATGACTCGCCCGCCTACTCGGTTCGGCGCTTGCTAGATGTCCGCCGCAGGGGTCGCAGCCTCCAGTTTCTCGTGGACTGGGAGGGTTACGGGCCTGAGGAGAGGAACTGGGTCCCCCGCAGTCGGATCCTTTGGCCTGACCTGATCAGGGACCTCAAGCGGCGGCGTCCTGAACGTTTTGGTCGTGCGTCTGGAGGCGCACGTAGGAGGGGGGGTACTGTCATGCCCTCTACCTCTGGCATCTCCTGAATTTGTCCGCTGGCACCATCTGGTGGTCTCCATGCCTCACTGTCCGGACTACTCACCTCTAATCATCAGGATTGCTTCCAGCTGCGGCGGGGAGTGGTCTCCCCACCTGCAAGTATTCACACCACTACATAAGACACCGGCAGACCACAAACCGACGCCAAACCATAAACAGTGCTCACTCTGACTCCCTCTGGGATCTCTCCTGCCTCCTTTCCACCTGCAACCACCATCACCTCTGGAATCCCTTAGCTCACTCCACCCTTCAGCTGGTTCTTTTCCAGTCCTGTGCCAGGCTCCTTCGTTTCGTCCGTGTTGGCTGCAGCTCGTGCGTCTCTGTGTTCCTGCCCATTTGGGGTTCAGAGGTTTTCTTTGTTAGTTTAGCCCATTCTGAGTTTATGCCTTTAGACCTAGGGTTTTGTTTTTTCGTCAGTAGTTTCCTGATCGTTTTTATTTAATCTTAGAATTAGTTCTCCCTCAGTTTGCTCAGCACTTCCTTAGTTTCTCCACCACCCCACTTAGGGCGCTGGTAGGTTTTCTGTTGTATTCTGATTGTGGAATAAATCATTTAATTGTATCTGTGCCTCCTGTTGTGTTGTCTGCGCTTGAGACTCAGTTCCGTCTCGTGACAAACGCTTGGTGAATTCTGCTTCACAATGATAGGAAGAGTCGACATCGAAGGATCAAAAACCAACTGAGTCAATTCTTAACATTAAACAAAATATTTGATACATTTCAGTCAGGTTTTTGTTCTCATCACAGCACAGAAACTGCTATGATCAAAGTGATCAATGACATAAGGTTGAACACTGATTCAGGAAAAGTATCTGTTCTCATTCTAATGGATCTAAGTGCTGTAACTGACACTGTAGATCATACAATTTTGTTGCACGGATTGCAAACATGGATTGAACTAAATGGAAAGTCCTTCTTGGAGGAGCGAAGTTATTTTGTAAGCATTGGAAACTTTGAGTCTGACAGATTACCAATGTCCTGTGGGGTTCCTCAGGGCTCTGTTCTTGGACCTCCTCTGTTTAGCCTTTATATGCTTCCTTTGGGACAAATTTTACAGAACTATAAGGTTGATTATCAGAGCTACGCAGATGACAGACAACTATATCTATCACTGAACCCAGATGATTTTGGTCTGATGAGTGAAAACTTCCTTCAACTAAATCATGACAAGATGCAGGTGATTGTCTTTGGTAACAAGGAAAAGAGGACTGCTGTCAGCAAGTACCTTGAGTCTCGATCTTTAAAAGCTGTTCTGATTGACTCGGGTCTGACATTCAGCAATCAGATCAAATCTATCACAAAATCAGCCTTCTACCACCTGAAGAACATCTCCAGAGTGAAAGGTTTAAAGACTCAGAAATATCCGGAGAAACTGGTGCATGCTTTTATCTCCAGCAGACTGGACTATTGTAATGGTCTTCTGACAGGAATCCCCCAAAAGAGCATCAAACAGCTACAGCTGGTTCAGAACGCTGCAGCTCGGGTCTTAACCAGAACAAAGAGGTCAGAGCACATTACTCCAGTTTTAAAGTCTTTACACTGGCTCCCAGTCGTCCTCAGAATAGACTTTAAAGTTCTGCTGCTGGTGTATAAATCTGTGAATGGGTTTGGTCCAGAATACATCAGTGAGATGTTAGTCAGATATGAAGCAGGTCTCTCAGATCTATGGACACAGGTCAGATAGTGGAGCCCAGAGCTTACAGTAAACATGGTGATGCTGCATTTAGTTGTTATGCTGCAAAGAAGTGGAACAAACTGCCAGCAGAAATGAAGTCAGCATCACATGTGGACATTTTTAAATAAAAGTTAAAGGCACTTTTCTTTTTTTTTTAACTACTGCGTATGATTGAGAGGGAGATTTTTGGTCATGTTGTTGTTGATGTTTGTTGTTGATTTTAAATGTTTTTACTCATGATTTTAAATGTTTTGTTGCTGACTTTAATGTTCTTATTGATTTTAAGCTGTTTTCTGTTGCACTTTTTCATCATGTAAAGCACATTGAGTTGCCTTGTGTATGAAATCCACTACACAAATACATTTGCCTTGCCAATTAATATTTTCCTAATTTCACACCCTGACTGGTTTATACTGGTTTGTACTGTTTTAATAATAAACTGGTTTACACAGCTTCATATTGGTTTGTACTGCTTTATCTTGGTTTGTACTGGTGTATACTGGTTCATATTGGTTTGTACTGGTTTATATTGTTATACTGGTTTACACAGCTTTATATTGGTCTGTACTGGTATTGTTCATTAAACCTGGCAGTAATGAAGGAAGGTTGGTGCCGTACGGGATGACAGTGTGACAAAGTTGTAGCTGTATTAGTTTTTTCAGGCTGATTGCTGACTGTGTTGATGTTTTTATTCCTCTGATCTATGACCCCCCAGGTCACGCATGCACAGTTCCAGAGTGTGAAAAGCTTATCCTATGAGATAAATAACAATGTGCTTACTGAAATCCTACCTATGTGTATATTGTAATTTATTAATACTGACTTATGTTATTTACCAGTTTGCCACCTGGGATGCTAATTTCCCAGTTTGTGAGTTTTCAGTGCTAATGCTAACCGCTGTCGTTAGCGGAGCATCAGACCTTGGTCAGGTTCTCGATCTTCAGCATGTTGTTATCGGCGTCTCCTCGCAGAACTCTTTGTCGCTCACAGGCCACGTCTACGTCATCGTCATCGATGGGCTGACAGCTGACCGCCACTCTCCTGAACACACAGTCAGAGGACATCAACCAATCACTGATAACATAGCACCGCCCCTTTACCCTGTCACCCCACTCAGCCAGCACCGCTCCAAGCTAAGCTAATCAAACATGTGGGACAAATCTCTGGTAAATAGTTCCTTCACAACCTTAGAGGAAGAAGCACATTTACAAAACAGGAACAGATCTATTCTCTATGGGGTGTATTCTCCCATCTGGACTTAAGCGCTTATTTGCGCGCTTGCAGTTACGCGCTTCTCTTCTACGCGTATTCTCCGGTCCAGGCTGCTGACACACCCACCGCGTGTAAGGAGCCTAATAGCGCGTATGTGTGAATGAAGGCGGGTTGAAGGAAAGGAGGCGGTGATGTCATTTTTTTTGGGCTGTCTAGAAATCACGGAATCTGGAGTTTTCCCAACGCTTGTAAATGTCATTGAAATCCGTGAAAATTATAAAGTTCACTTTTAATTTTAATTTAACACTCCTCACCCCCGAGGCAGCAGCTCCTCTCTCCCGCTTCAGTGAGACGGGCAGTGCTGCGGGATGCTTTCTAAACATACCGGGGCAAAATTAAAGTGGTTAACCTTGAATAATCCTACATTCTGAGTGAACTCATCCTTTAGTAACTCAGTAAGTTGATCATTTATTCCGTAAAAACGGCGATGTTTATGATAAGGGAAGTGATTAGCCAGATGTCTACCGTCACCCTGCGCAGGCGCACACACGCACTCACACACGCACGCACACACGCTCCCTGGCTCTAATGACGTCATTGGAGCGATGAAGTGAACAAAAAGCACTACTGTGTTCAAGCGACTCATCACGGGCGATAGAAGTGACTGCATTATGAATGCACCATTAGTTTGTATTGGGCTGCCGTAAAGCAGTACGTCTGCCACCGGGTTTTAGGCAGGAAAGTAAGTGCTATTTTCACGTGGCATCCAGTCCAACATGTTTGGGTTAGCCTAGCATGTCGCTGTGCTGGCTGAGCCAGGTCTATGAGTAAGGGGCGGGGCTCTGTGTCAGGTCAACATATTGGTTGAAAGGGTTGATGGCACTGATTCACAGCTTTAGTTTCCAGTACAGTTGTCCCACTGTATGATCAAAGTGTGAAAAGGACAACAAACACATGTGAGAAACTTAAAGTGTAAACCCATGGGGGGCGCTATGGTCTTACAGGTAGTCCAGAGAGAGGCTGGCACTGGTGCGGTTCATGGGATGGTTGGTCAGAGTAATTCCTGCAGAGAAACGTTACTTTAATGACATAAAAACACGATAGTTCATATGGAACGGCTCAGATGTTCCTCGGCCTCACCGTAGGCAGCCGGGTTCCCTTTGGATGGCGGCAGGTTGGTGCGCAGGATGGCGTTGTTGAGGACGTTCAGGTACGTGGGCATGCTGTGATAGCCTCTGTTGTTGTACAACACCTGAACACAAGGGGGCACTGCATCAGCGGAGCTGTTCTCACTGCACTGAGATCTGAGGGCGATGCTCTCACCTGAGCAGATCTACGCACTGCCATTTTCCGCACCATGGGAGGGATCTGTCTCCCAAAGGATGCTGGGATGGATTTCTGGACATTCCCCACTGTCAGACCCCCGTATCTATAAAAACCAACAGATCGGGGAATTAGAAACACAACATTAACTGGGTTTCCATTACAGATTTTAGCAAAAATAAAAGCAATATTTCTAAAGTTTCCACAAAGTATAATTGCGCTTTGAATGTGTTTCCATTGAAGGTTGTTTTGCAGCCTCGTAATTCTGGTGAAATCTCATCCCGTGATACTTCTCTGCAGAAAGATGGATGTTCCAAACCTCCTTATAACACTCTGCATTCCTTTGTTGTTTCACATCTAATGTGGCACTAAAACTAACCTTTTAGCAATATTTGAGTTTTTTTCCTCGAAATGTAGGTGTTTCCATTACCAGTTTTTATTGAACTATTTAGATTTCGCGCATTTCCAAGGGTAATGGAAACGCAGCTACAGATTTCAGAAAATGTTAAAAAAAAAAAAAGAATATTATGTTACATAACGTAGATTATTATGTTACACATTTTTTATAATAATATTTCTGCAATTATAAAATCAACCCAAACTTAGCTAATTAAGTTCATCATCCATTTTCAAAGCCGCTTGCTCTTTTCAATGTCACAGGGGTACAATTATGTAACATTACAAAACAGACCAGTACGCAACATTTAAAAATGATGGAAATAATCATTTTTGCATTATTTGATAAGTTAACTAAATCTAATTGAAGGCAACAGAATTTTACATAAAGAATAAAGTTTATGTAAACTTTGTAAACCTCTGATGTAAACCTCTGATGAGGAGAGGTGAAAGTACTCATGTTAAAGTAATTGAGTTGCTTTAAGTACATTTCTAAATTAGTAACTGTACTTGTATATAAGTACATTTTAAAAGAAGTAAAGTAATTTATTCCATTTCTACACAGTAAATTATTATTTTTTGTTTTAAATTGATCAACGGACATTGTGAAACTACAAAAAATACAAAAAAAAACCAAAGAACAATCAAATGCATCACATCATAGCCGACCAACCAGATTAAACGTAATGCACGGCACCAAAACAGCATTGAATGGAAGTAGCTATTGCTGCTTATGTGGACTGAAGTGAACCATGGACGTTGGGCTGCTCAATTAATCAAAATTTGATTACGATTTCGAATATTACAGCCAACGATTACAAAAACAACATAATCGAGAAAAAACAATTATTTAATAAATAAATAAATTAACATATGTTTTATTCGCCAAAAAAACAAACTGACTATTTCAGCCATCTACAAATAATAAAGCTTAGCACACACGTTATTGATACTAACTTTGAGTTGTTTAATTCACGCACATGCAAGCTCCTCCCCTCCGCCCTGCCCCTCTCAAAGCTAAAGCTAGCCTGCAGGCCAACACAAGGAAAGTTGTTGCTCGTGGTCTTGAAACATGGCAGGAGAAACGCAGCAGAAATGCTTGGTAAACATCAAGGCAAGTCAAATTCTCTTATATGGGAACACTTCAGGTTTGATGATGAAAACCTAGAGCAAAGACACATCATGTGCAAGAAGTGTTTTGTTTTGTGCAAAAGTGAACATGTTTGATTTTAGTGTTTGAAGGATTTTATTTGTTTAAAGAATATCTTTCATGGTTTTTGTACAAAAAAATAAATAACTTTTTGGTTGACAAATAATCGTTTGAATAATCGTGATTTAAATTATGACTAAAATAATCATGATTATTATTTTTTCTATAATCGAGCAGCCCTACATGGACGGTATAAGAGACATTGTGGAGAAAACACGACGAGAGAGATAGGATGATGATGTAAATCCCTGCCACCATCTTTCTGACATACAGTATTTGCTCCCAGGATTATAACACAATGTGATAAAATGAATGAGTTACGTTTATTAATTTACACAGAAAGTTTAAACAGTAACAGGCGTAATATTGTTTTACTCCAGGCAACCAGACTCCATTATAAAAACATTCAATTTGCCTGTAGAAATCGAGCATTGCTCGTCAATTGCTGCCTCATCAAGTCGTGAACTAAAATGATATTTGAGAATGTATCTAACTGTTTATTAATATAAAAAAGAATTGTACATTTTAACAAACATTTTATACAGATGCCTTTGTGGAAAATACATTAAATTCCTATTGTGAAGAATTTGGTCTCTTCCTTTTTAAGTTTATACATGAGATGTTTACTGTATGCAAGGAAACCGTGGTAAGATTTATTACCCCAAAAAAAGTGGGGTTGAAAGTATTTAGTAACTTGTACTTTGAATACTATTTAATTGAGCTATTTTTTACTTTTACTTGAGTATTTTATGTATCGCTTACTTATACTTGTACTTGAGTATAATTTCAATCAATTAACAGTACTTTTACTTGAGTAGGATATTCCTCTTTGGTAAAGCTTTTAGTTAGGAACCAGCTCATAGCTCATAGTTAAGATGCAATAGGCATAGACTGCCGGGGGGGTCTGGCATGCTCGGTTGGAGAGAGGTTGGAGAGGGCGTTAAGAGAGAGGTCATTTAGGTTAGAGAGGGACCGGAGAGGGTCCCATTCCTCTCTCAAACACTCCCTCTATGTCTGCTTCTTCCCTTGTGTGTTTGCTCCTGTACTCCTTCTGGCTTTTGTCTTGCAGGTCCGTGTGGAGTTACAGAGTCTCAACAACTCTGTCTCCACCCTCTCCTCTGCACACACCCAACACAGCATAACGTGGATGGCTGTTCATCATAGGAATGGGATCCACACAAGGTTCCTGCTGCTTAACAGAAGGTTTTCCTTGCCGCCATGAATTAATTCATGTTGGGTGTGGGATACATATGTATGTGTATATACATATATATGCATATGTGTATCCATAAAATTAAGAGTCCGTCCTTAAGACTGCTCTACTGAAAAGTGTCTTGAGATACCATAGGTTATGATTTGGCGCGATACAAATAAAAGATTGATTGATTGATTGATTGATATTTCAGTACTATTTACACCTCTGCTGATCAGTGTGAACATAATGTAACATAGTTTTACCAACAGTGTTGGGAAGGTTACTTTAAAAATGTAATCCATTACAGATTACATGGCCAAAAATATAATTTGTAACATAATCCCTTACATTACTTAATCTGAGTAACGTAATCTAATTACTTGGATTACTTCCATATTATATTACATTTTTAAAGTGCAGTAAAGCAGCCATCATTGAGAAGAATAGAGGACTATAGTAAATATATCATCCTAGGTGCTGATGGTAACATCACACTTCACAGTAAAAACACAGTCATAATAATAATCTGTTTTAAATGTAATGTGTGACGACTACTTGTCTATTCAATAAACCACGTTACCACATCATGGAGGACTTAATATGTAATGAAACATATCACAGTAGCCTAGCACTAACTGTAGACACGTGCAGAGCAGGATTACTATTGCAACAACACATCATCAGTAGGGTAAAACTAACCGGTCTCATGACACGTTGCCATGTTGAGAGTGAATACGTCGTGTAATCTATTGATTTCAACAATGCACCTGTAATCTAATTACCAACTATTTAAACTGTAACTGTCATGGATTAAAGTTACTCATAAATTGGAATCTGATTACGTAACGCCGTTATATGTGTTATATCTGTTACTCACTACCTACTCAGCAGACTCAGGTCCTGGGGTCTCTCTCACCTGTGCAACCGCAGTCGGTCCGAGGTGAACAGCAGGTATTCGAAGACGTTGCGTCCTGTCACGTCCACCAGGATGTCGCCCGTCACAACCTTCATCATCGGTGGACGACCTCCGACCCCAGCAGGGCAGGAGAAGCCTGTTCCCTGCATGGAGCACGTGCAGCGGACCGGCTCGTGGATGGAGAGCGGGAGTAGTGTGGGGGAGGTGATGGGACCTGAGGGAGAACAGGTTAGCTTCAGTTTGTGCTTCATATTCTTCAAGATAAACTCAACACGTGGGTACAATTACATTTTTCAGTTACAATTACATTTTCAATTATCCATGTTCAATTACAATTGAATTACTATTACAGTGACCAGCATTTTTTCCACACAGACTTTTACAGATACAAAAACCCCACCCAAAGATGGAAAGAAAGGAGGAGGTCAGATGGCCCAACGTGAGAGACATCGGCACCACCGATATCTGTTTTTTGATAGTTGTGTGCGTACGATGTGTATTTGTGTGTGTGTGTATGTGAGTGTGTGTGTGTATGTGTATTTTAATGCAGATCAACCTCTCAGTGTCTTCCCCTAGAGGATCTGCATCCACAAAGTTATAAAGAAAACTACCCTTTGAAAAAAAAAAAAAAATAATACAAAAATTAAGCGGCACAACATTAGTAATGATGTGAGCATGTCTATGGTGTGTAATGTTAAATGTGTGGTTAGATAAGAGTGTCATGGTACATTAAAGTGGTGTTCAGGTGGGCGGAACCAGGTAGAACAAAACATGCCAGCGACAGGTTTAGTTCACGGACAATGTTACCATGGTAACAGACTCTGAGAACAACATACCTCGCGTTTAGGAATGGGAGACTCAGAGTTTCCCTCGTTTGAGTTTGAACATAACCCGCTTTATGGAATACCCCTCTGGGGTGCTTATCTAGTGTGTGTGTGTGTGTGTGTGTGTGTGTGTGTGTGTGTGTGTGTGTGTATGTGTGTAAATAAGGCAAGTAATATTGGTCACAGAAATAAACTGTGACTACTTTTAAGCTGGTATTTTGTTGCATTTGTCATTAATAGTGTATTATATATATATATATATATATATATATATATTATTTGCGATTGAGCAATTTATAAGCACATATTGTAGGTGTGTATTAAAGTTAGTTGCTCTTTAATCTTTGATGTGATTTTACTTGTTTTATTTTCTTCAGTGCATGCATATCTCACTAATATTAACAAGTAGGATAGATTAAAAAAAGATGACTATATGTATAGTTTATAACTTTTTTGGCAAAGGTACGCCCTTTGTCCGACTACAACATTTTGCTCAGAATACTATGAAAAACAACTATAGAGCATAATGATGGTTACTTATAATGTTAGAGTAAAGAGGAGGACCCTGTGTCTGCTGATGACAAACACACAAAAAAAAGATGTGATGTATCAAGAAAAAATGCTCCTGAGGCACCAGGTTAGAGCAACATAATATTTTCCTTTATTTATTTGCACCCCTTGATAAATCCTTGCCCACTCTCTGGCAACCCTTTGTATGAAAGTCTAGCTACGTCACTGCAGCTGATCAGCAGATGTCATCTTATATCAATTGTGTGATGACTTATTATTTTGCGACTACAGATTAAAAGTATACTGGCTTTCCCTGTAACCAACTCAGTGTGTGTGTGTGTGTGTGTGTGTGTGTGTGTATTATCTTGTTGTCATCCTAGGTCCTGCTTGTTGTGAGAGGAAAGGATGTAGGTCTCTTTGATTGGCTCATGGCTGCCCCCTGGTGGCAGCAGTTGTTAACATTTCTGAATCCTGTGTTTGTGCTCATACTGTCTCTTGCCCATGATGTGCTGCACTGTTTCTAATATGTAACTACTGAGATCCAGATGTGGTGATGGATGATGTAATCGGCCTTGTAGGAGTAACACATTGGGCCAATTGTAGCAGCCAATCACAGGGCAGAGGCTTAGTGTATTTACACACACAACAAATGGAGCACAAACACTTTTACTTGAGTATTTTATGTATCACTTACTTATACTTGTACTTGAGTACAATTTCAATCAATTAACAGTACTTTTACTTGAGTAGTATATATCAGTACTATTTACACCTCTGCTGATCAGTGTGAACATAATGTGACATAGTCTTACCAACAGTGTAAAGGTCTTAAAAACTATCTTTTTTTTTGAAGGCATTGTGTTATTTTATTTGTGCCCCTTTTTGATTACGACGGGTCTTTTATTTTGGTAAAAACCGGAAGTGACTGTCTCACCTGACAGTATGCAAATTTACATAAGGAAGGAAAACGGTAAAATGGAGTGGAGAAGAGAATAAAGTAATAAAACAAAGTTTTCTGTGAAATAAGCGCCCAGCTGGAATTGGGAACAAGGTATTTCATGTTTTTTAAGTGTTAAATATTGTATTTGTAAACTAGTAATGTTCTAAATGAGTGATATTTGAGTTTTCTTCATTGTAGCCACACAAGCTTGTTAGCACTTAGCATGTTGTATTTATCTGTGTTGTAAGAGCTAACTGTATTGTTATTTAGTTGTCTTTTAGCTCTTACGGTGTTTCAAGGAAACATTGATGTTCAAAATAAGGACAAAGGCCGAACATAAATAAAAAAAAAAAAACTTTAAAACATCAGTAAGCTTTACCATTGTCTGGCTGGGGTTCACTACAGTAAGAGCTTGACCCGCATCGATCCTGACTGACTGACGCCATTACGGAGGGTCTGCGCACGTGCCTGCGTCGTCGCCCACGCCATTGCCGTGGATCGTCGAGCAGCCGGTTTCCACACGGAGCAGCCTAATCTACCTCAGCAGTGCAGCGACGGTCACAATGGATTCGGTGCAATGGTCAAGTACAGCCACGTTTACTGAAATTGATTCAGAACTGTGAGTATTGCCTCCTCAAAAAGAGAGAGAAAAAAAAGAGTGAGAGCTACGGACAACGGTCTTTCGAAATAAGTTCAGTAAAGGACATACTGTTTCTTGAGCTAACAGACATTTAATAGTTTACGTACCTGCTCATTTCAAGTAAAGAAAATACATTGTTGTCTCATCCAAACTCTCTTTTGATAAATGGACCCTTAATTAAGGACCTTTCTCAATTTTTGGATTTTTGACTCATATACTTTGAGAGTTGTTCTTGTTGTGCTGCTTAGATTGACACTTACCTTTTGAAGTGTATTTACATTCCTGCATCTGTGATTGTTAATTTGTGCTAACATGCTATGTTTATGGTGCTCACTGTAAAGGCTAACCACATCTGCTAAAAGGCTTTACCTTATAAAAAAAAATAAAAATATAAAAGTTAAATAAAAGAAAATAAATACAATTATATAAAAAAAAAAATTACATAAATTAGTAAAATTATAATAAAATAAAATACAATTCCTGTTTATAATTTTACAGTCAGCAGACATGACAGAATTAGAGCAGCACATAGCTGAAGTAAATCAGGAAAGATTTACACAGTGAGCTTCAGGTAGCTACAGATATATCGGAGGGACAACATCTAAATGCAGCTATTGAGGCAAAGCAACACAGATTAGCTGACCTCCAGGGTCTCCTTCAGAGAGAAAGTGAACAAACTGAAGGTCCCAGATGCTCAGAACGCACACGAAATCCTACTGAGAAGATGCATGAGTTCCAAGAGGAAGAAGCCAAGAAAAGGGAGAAAAGGCTGCAGTCCATGTATGAACAATGGAAGCTCCAGGTGCGTAAAGCAAGAGATCAATTGAAGACATACATGCCAGATGAGCAGCTTTGGGTTCTCATCGATGAACTCAAGAAAGATAAGGGAGACATAATGAACGTGTACAGTCAAATTCGAGACCTCATCACACCATCGACTGACATAAGAAGACGAGTCGATACGTGCGAGTCAGTAACCGCAGAAATAATAGGCATTGCCTATGACAGAACAATAGATGAGGTAGGCGAGTTCAATGAGGAAAAGGAAAGACGCCGACTTAATGAACTGCGCTGCCGTGATTATGCAACATCAGTCTACGGATCTGCATCTTCCTTGATGAGCCACAGAACATCTGGCCGCCACTCCATAGCCTCGTCGATTGCAGCCAAGCGTGTAGATGCAGCAGCCGATTTAGCAGCAAAGGAAGCAAATTACATTATGATGTTTGAGGAAGAAAGACAAAGGGAGTCCATACGGGAGTTGGAGGAACAACAACGGAAAGTCATAGAAGCACAAAGGCGTGAGTTAGAGCGACTGCAGGCAGAAAAGGAAGTGCGGGCAGCGCAAGCTAAGCTGAAGGTCTACGAGAAGGAAACGGAACGCGAAGCTGCTAACCTCAATAATGAAAGGATCGAGGAAACAAAAAACGCCCCAAGTTTCCACACTGCAGTCCCCATCTCAAATGGCACGACTTCCACTCACACGGACATTTCCTCCCAGCCCAGGTTCTTCAAGATAACCTAACCTTGAATCGCCTGCCTGTTCCTGAGCCTTTTGTCTTCAATGGTGATTCTATACGATTCATTGAATGGAAGTCATTCTTTACATCGCTCATCGACCAACGGGCAATCACTCCAGCCGAAAAACTGTTCTATCTGAAGAAATATGTTAGTGGCCCAGCACGCCAGGCTCTAGATGGTACCTTCTACCGAAATGACAATGAAGCTTACCAAGATGCCTGGAACAAGCTAAATCACCGCTTTGGCCAGCCATTCATCATTCAGAGAGCATTCAGACAGAAGCTCACCAATTGGCCAAGGATTCAACCTAAGGATGCAGAAGGTTCTGCAGGAACCCATAACAATAATCCTTTCTTTTGTGATTTTCCAGTCAAGCACATGTTCTTTGTTCTCATTTGAGCAGGAGAGCTAGGGTTATTCCAACATCCTGTGTAACCAGTGGTGTGGGTTCGGGAGGTGACAACATCAACAGGGGGTCGGAGCCCAGAGTTTGAAAACTTAGCATGTAAACCTTGACTGACTGTTTCCTTTTGATCGTAATGTAGCAGAGAGGTGATAACAGGAGACAAACTGTTCTTGGATTCTCCTGTTCCTTTATTCGGACAGGAAGAGGGAGAAGATCCCCCTGTGGGGCACGTTTGCACTTCACAGTAGGAGACAGACTCCCCGACTCCACGGACTGGTGAACCCAGTGTTCTAAGTCAAAGATCAACTTGGAGGTTTTGATTCCCTACATCCAAAATGATCAGATAAGTGATTTTCCAATTATATTTATCATATGGTTTTAAGAATCCAAATGTATTCTTATGTAAAAAAGGGAAGGGAGAGGGCCAACATTCCTCTGATTTTTGATTTGTATTTTATCATGGGAAAATGATATACCTCAAAACCCTCCAACCATTTTCTTCCCCCACCAGCACTTAGCGTGCAAGACCATAAAACACCTTCACTGGGTTTAGACAATTTTAAGAATAAGATTAAGCGCTCTCAACATCGGGTTGGTGGCCCAATCTGGGTCGCCTGAGATTTAAAGAGGGTCCTGCTGAAATTCTTGAAATTGATGGATATAAATGAGATAGTTTAAAGTTAAGTAACTTCCGAGAACTTAAGGAAGCTCTCCAAACCGTGCTATGGCTCGTCACTCCTACGATAAATACAGAGAGCAAAAGACAATATGATTGTCATTTATTCATTTCAATTACTAGGTGGTGGGGTGAGTAAGGATTACATTAAATTTAAATTCAAAGTGTTTATTGTCATATGTGCAGTTAGAAACACGTTTTTTTTTTTTTTTATACAATGAAATTACTGCCTTGCTTATGAGCTGGGATATAATAATGTGTTTATACAAGTTAAATCTAACAGTGGAAAATACAACACTGCCAATAAAACTAACAACAGCAGTTAGAAACACGCTTATGAACTAAGATATAATACATTAAAATACTGCCTTGCTTGTGAACTGGGATGTAGTGATGTGTTTATACAAGTTGGATCTGATCCCATCATCAGACAGTGGAGGATACAACACTGCCAATGGAACTAACAACAGCTGGATTACCCTTGATGTAGAGACAAAACAAGGTGACATTGTGGATGAAAAGGGAAAAACCTTCCAAACACCTTCGAAAGAGGAACTATTCTTGAACTGGAGGAATGCTAACAACGTCTGGCAGGGAACAAGGCCAATACAAACAAAGATAGAGAGGACAACACTGACTACAGATGGACGTTCAGAAGAAATCAAGAATGTTTGACCAGAGAGACATGTAAACCCATGTAAATTTGCGATGGTAAAACAGGGGACGGGACCCGGATAAGCAAACTGCTTCTCTCGTCTCCTTTTTCGGCATGTACAAAAAAAAGAAAAAAAAAAAAAAAAAAAAAAAAAAGTGAATGTAACCATGTCGGAAATAAACTGAATAAATAAATAAATAAAAATAAATTGTTCGACTCAACTTAACTTTAATTCTGTATAACCTTAAAGGGCCAATCATCTTGCTTAACTCTGGTTCAGACACAGAATAGGAGACACTTTTGCCACCAATTTAGAAATAAATGAACTGACAAATTCAGCTCTATAAAATAATTAGGTCATGTTATTAGGTGTGGAGTGTTAACATTATTCAGAATAAATAAAGGATAGAATAAGATTCCTCCTTTATAAATAAGAGATAGCAAAAAAAAATAAAACAAACAATTTAAATGAACAAATAACATTTATTTATTTGGTTAAACTTATTTAGCTTTCTCACATCTCCATGTCTCCCAATTGTATGTATTCAAGAGAGATAATAACCACTTCTCGTCAAACTTTTGACAGCCGGAAGTCCCGCCTCCCCAAACCGGAAGTCCCGCCTTCCCAAACCGGAAGTCCCGCCTTCCCAAACCGGAAGTCCCGCCTTAGGGGGGAAAAAAAAAAATTCTTTTTCGCACGCACGCGCACGCACACACGCACACACACGCACGCACACGCACACACACGCACACACACACACACACACACACACACACACACAACCATGAAATGCTTTGTAGAAGGGTTTTGTTTGTTAAACCTTTCAAACTAAACGGTAGCTATTCTATTTTTTCCAATATAGTACTTACCAACCCCTCAACAAACCCACACTTTGTTTTTCTTTGAAAAGAAGATGCAAAAAAGCTTTCCAAATCTTACCATTCATAGCAGCAATATGACCATGTCTGACCATCACTATGCATAAGAATGCTTCGCACATCAGACTTACCTCTGAACTTTAAACACACGCACACAGAGAGTGAGGGTTTCAATCACCTTTCTGCTCCAAAACTATTCATGCATTTAAGAAAATGTACAAGTTAAATATTATAGAACACTTGAATGAAACATTAGAAAAGAAGTTGATCGAGGATGCTTAATATAATTTTGATTGTTTAAGTTTTGTGCTTACATCGTTGGTATGAGAGAAATTGTGTCATCTTTGGACAGACAGTAGTGTTTCAGTTGTAAAAGGCAAAATAAGTCTAGACTTCAGCTTAAACCCCTTTCGGTCAGGCATCATTTAGAGGTTGACATTCTTAATGTATACATATTTTTTTTCTTTCTTTCTTTTTCCTGGCGTGTAATGTGTGTGATCTTTTGAATGACCTTAGATGTTCACAATGACCGAAGAAAGTTTGTAAGCTCTGAAGAGATAAGAGTCAGGGCAGAAAGTGAGCCGCACCCTGGGTGGGGTGAAACAGACATGTTTTGCAAACACACATTCTTCTAGTGTGCATCTAACAGATAATAACGTGACAGTTAGTTAAAACAAGTGTGTATCAGATAATAACGTGACAGTTAGTTAAAACAAGTGACTGCACAAGCTGAAGCATATCTTACAAAAAGCTTTCCAAATCTTACCATTCATAGCAGCAATATGACCATGTCTGACCATCACTATGCATAAGAATGCTTTGAACATCAGACTTACCTCTGAACTTTTCACACACACACACAGACACAATTTCAACCATCCCACCAACAAAAAAAAAACAAAAAAAAAAAAGCAGTCTTGGTGCGCCAGCTATGACTTGTTTTTAAAGTTTAATTGTCTGTTTTGAATGGGTCATATTCAAAGAAGGTAAATGTCATAAAACTTATAACACAGGAGGGTTAAGTATTTCTTTTCTAATAATCTAGCACAATTACAAATTACCTGACAAAAATTGAATCTGTAACTTACTCCTAATATTGATTGATTTGCTTTTGACTGTCTTCCAACATAGACGATTCAATACAAAGAATAAACATTCATTTAAACAGCAAAGTGGTGTTGTAGTAGTTGAATAATATAGACTCATAATATAGTATCATACTTGCATTAATTCACCAACCCCTCAATGAACTGTTCAGCTACTCATCTAATGAGGCATGTTTTAAAAAGCCAGGAGAGTTTTGGATGAAGGGGAGAGTGGAGGCACATGCGTGTCCAAAACATAAAAGAATTCAAGTGGTGTTTGTAAAAAGAATGAGCTTTTTAGAGTATAATTTTACGCAGAATACGTACATAATATGATGATAAATATGTTTTGATTATAATATCATGATTTATTCACGAATAACATTGTTTTTAAGACGGACCCGGTTTTGTACCGCCAACCACAGTTTTGCCTTGTGGCTGCCGCTGTTTTTTCTCATCCTCTGCAGCTGCTGAGGTTCCAAGGGGGGGCAGTGCGTGTGTAAATGTGTGTGTCTGTGTGGTTGCGCAGGAATGTTTTGCTATAGCCGGTTTACGTATATTACAACAACAACAACACACATTGATGGTTATAGACACATCGTCACCTTTATTTTGATTGTATTTTTATAACGACAGGCTGTCTGAATTATTCTGTTTCTGTCTGATCAGCGGAGCGTTAAGGAAATAATAACCGGCAATAAAACTCTGGAAACAATAACTAGGAATAAATAGTTGTTCTTTGGTAAACTTGGTGATATTACAGACGGTATGGACACATTTACTCCGTTTCCGGGGTTTGATGTTCTGATTTCTAATAGTAAGTTAATATTGAGACAGCGTCAGTTCTGATGATAAACATCTATTAAACAGATAAATGACGCTCTACCCGTGAGGTTTTATTACAGGCAAACCGCTAGTTAAACACGTTCGCATTGAGCCAAACACACTTTTTCTTCTTCATCAACGCATTACCTATTAAACTTTACATCGGTCACCAAACACTACAGGGTGTACAATAATCTTCCGTTACCCGTTTGCTCCAACGTCAAGACCCTTTAGCTGTCCGCAGCGATGCCTGAGCATAATTTGCGTAAAAACAATAGATGTGAACAGAAATAGCGGCACACATCCACTTGTTCTGGTAAAAACTCGCTTAGATAAAAACAAATCATGGTTTAGTGAAATTATAAATATTTCAGCCAGATGATGCACAATAATTGCATTTGATCTACATTTAAGTTAGAGTTAAATCAGACACGATTGGGACCCCTCTTTTCCCCTGAATATAAGCACATATTGCACTAAGTCAGGCAACATTGATCCCACCCCTGCATTTAAATATGGTTGATGAGCTTTTACAAACCCTAAACATCATCCACAAGATACTTTTTTTTTTCTCAACAGTGATATCTTATATTTTAAAGGTATAAGCAAAATATTTGTGATTTATTCTATGGTCTAAATTTCAGCTCTTTAAAAATATACATTTTACTGTATCAGAAATAAAACCTGAGCCAATGAGATGAGACTGATGTTCAAATGATGAAAGGGTGCAAATGTACATAGTTCTATCTTTAGCAACACTTCCCAGCTGACCAATTGTCGTTTATCATCCTTTAATGAGATGTGGGGGAAAAGCCAATGAATAAAAACAAATACACACAAAAACACAGGGATTAAGTATCTAAGCACATTAAATCAATAACATTTTCAGTGAAAAATCAACAACTGAACAGCATAAAACACAGAAGTGGAGCCAAACTGCATGCAAACAAGTAAACCTTTTTTGTTTAAGGCTTTTCATTTGTTTGAGTTTATACTAATGGCATTAGGGATTAAAGATTGATTTTAGACTATTAGATTTTGGACTAACTCAAGGTTCTGGGCTAATGAGAGGATTAGAGCTATCCTCATATATGAGGATATCAGGATTCTAAGTTAAATTTGAAATGTAATGTCCACATATTGTTTGAATATTCATTATCAGGTAGTGTACAGGTCAATGGCTACCATGGACTGTCAAGGAAGTTTTGAAATCCAATTAAGGTTCAAGGTTTTAATTATTCATTTTCAATGTTTCCATGAAAAACCAGCAGCAAACACGAGAAATAGTAACGTTAAGCAACCGGTTTATGTCAGACATAATGTGTGTTGATGAGAGATGTTTACAGTCAAAAAGTAGGCATGATCTGAGATCCCCATGAATCAGCATTCATGCTTCACAAAGCCTGGCCTATGAGGATGATACATCAGGATTAGAGGAATGGGACTCCAGTGCATCTAGATGGCTGCTAATTCTATTTATTGATTGGGATTCGTACCATCCATCCCTTCATCTGTCCAACTGTCTGTCCATCCTTCTGGTCATCCATCCGTTCTCCTGTCAGTTTGTCCAAGCTGGAACTTTTCCTTGCAGACTTTGGGCAAAAGTCAAGGTTTCTCTAGTTAATCACTGGCACACAAACATACACACCTTTGAAAACATAGGAGTCGCAAATTAGTCTGACAGGCCTGTCTGTTGAAAAGCTGTACAAGGAATAAACTGCTATTGGTGTTGCTTAACAAAACAATTCTTGTTGCTTTGCTGATTTAAACCTTAGACTTTGGTGCTGTAAAGGAACATTGTCAGTTCAAGGGAAAGCAGTGTGCTGTTATGACTAAGGGCTTTGTGAATTGTGTTACTGTGTTTTTTATTTTCTTGCTATTGTAATACACCCAAATTAAGTTTTCTTTAAAAATACATACAAGTGATTTCTGACTTCCATGCAGTTGAGTGAGGTATGTTCACAACCCCTAATACTAGTTGCCAATCAGTTCCTCATATATTAATGGAAAAACCACCAGTTTACACCATTGCTAAATCTTTAAAGTGATTTTTTCATGTGTAAATTTATCACCCTGAAAAATATGTCAACTTTTTACATAAATGATTTGGAAGTTAAAGATACTCTTTTATTAGGGTAGCAGTTTTACCAGTATTACAAAGTTGTCATACTGGTGATGGTTTCAGAACTACTTTTATCTACACCCGAATCTATTATTGTACTATAGATATAATTGATATTAAAACATCTAAAACTATATATCGTAAAATAGAAGGGCACTACTCAAATATACAAATACAGTATACACTGAGAGTTTTTGAAGCTGAAACCGCTCAACACCATGAGGCAGAGACACCGACGTTGGTGAGGCCGGTTCAGCAGACCCTTTCCATGCTTTAGGTATTGGGCCTGCATGGATTAAATTTTTTTTGTCCATCTCATGCCACGGATGCTTAAGGTGCAGAAAATTTGGAGAGAACACAAATACATTAAATTTGTGCTGTTCTTTAGATACTCCTTTAAGCATGCTTGCCTTGGCCTTTATCATCAGGTCATAGCATTTTACTACAAGTTGTACATGGTCTGAGACACAGCATTTGAACTGGATACGAGTCAACCTGGAAACCAGAGTTAATGGATCATGATAAACCATGTTGCCATGGGAGCCGTCAAAGCATTATTATTCTGTCATTAATTGAACCAAGACCAGACCTTCTTCTTCCACTGCATCATTGTCCAATCCCAATTATCATGTTCTTATCAAAAGTCACGACGGTTATTCGTACTATACTGCAGCTATGACACTCTAGATGCAACAATCTGATAAATTTTGGACTTCTGACACATTAAGATTTGGCATCAACAAATGTTAGGATTTTGCTCCCCATGTCTATCAGTTATCTATGGCCTCTCATGATCCTGTCACCAGCTCAGCTTTTAAAAGACAGTGTCTGGAGACTAAAAACACCACACACAATTTTTTTTCCCCTGTGCGTCACTTCACCATGTTATTCTAAAATAGCAACTAAACCCACTTTTTTTTGTTGAAATCAAAAATATTTATTTATTTATTTATTTTAGAAACTTTATTTGTTGTTATGGACCAGGTGAGATTCAAACCAGTGACCCCTTGGGTAGGAAGTAGTGTTGTTGATTGATCCTAGTCCATTTCCTGACATATTTTGTTGTAAAAATGTAACAGTATTAGCCCTCTATAGGTTGAAACCTGCCTATTACAACTGAAGTTTGCTATTGGCTGAGAAAGGTGGTTTGTGACATACTAGTGGCTTCTTCTTCTGTCGCAAACAACCACTGTTAGCCTCACCCTCTTATAAAAACTGCAAGCTGTGGCAAGTAGGTTAGATTGAGAAGATTAAAAATAGAGAGGTATAGTGAGTATTGAGTAGGTAGTTATGGCATTTTTTTTTTTTTTAATTCTAACCTCGATGCATGTCAGCCAAAACCTCAGGGTTTAGTTCTGTATTATAATTTTTTTTTTTTTTAGAAAAGTGTAATTTATTAATCAGTCTATGAACACCATGTAAAATAACATCATGCTGGGGCTTAATACATTTCATTTATTTTAAAAGCAGAAGTGACACAAGTTTATAGCTTGTGATGTTCCTACTTTAAACAACCTAAACAAGCTAACCTTCTTTTTCAAGCTGTTTGCAACACGCCATTAACCAAGAAACAAACAACAACTTTCCTAAATCATCTTTGAAATGCATTAAAATAAGATACATTTTCAAACAATCAAAATATGTTAACTAATTAAAGCATTATGTGTGCATGACATTATAATGTACGTTTTCAGAATATGAACGATCACATGGTTAACTGTGCTTTATTTCTTCCCTACATTTCTTTTGATCACATGGTTGTGTTTATGCATATTCAGAACCACTTGGACAGCATGCAGGTATTTTAAACATTGCTTTTATTTGTGTAATTTTTCAATAATTTATCAAGCATTGTCAGTGCGATGTAGTGTACAACAAAATGTTCCTTGTCCCAAAGTGTTAAAATGTAGTATTAGATTAGATTGGTTTATTTGAAAGGGGACAGTGCAATTTCTTATAACACATGAACAAACATGGTTAAAAAAAGCCAGAATTAGCCAGAAGGCTATTTTTCATCTGTAGTCCCCCTAGTAATAAGACATCTATTTTCAAATCAATGTCAAGGAAGTTTTGAATGTTAAAGAGTTAATAACACCTTTAGCTACACTATAATAAAAAACTTATACATATACTAACTGTATATCACATCATCACATACACGGAAGGATGGAAGTAAACGGCATTAGATTTCTGGTGGTTGGGATATAATTAGCAGCAAGTGAACTGTTTAATCATAATAGATGTGTTAAGTAGCCAATGGCCATAAATTTACCTACTCCCTTTTGCCCACAGCGATCAATAATTCACCGCAATCTAATAGCAAATAGTGCAATATCAAACCTAAACCATTCATACAGTTTTGGTAGTTGAAAATGTATCTTATTTTAATGCATTTCAAGATGATTTAGGAAAGTTGTTGTTTGTTTCTTGGTTAATGGCGTTGTTGCA